>NW_020664546.1:1579375-1615369 GCF_002925995.2 Terrapene triunguis
ACTACATTTATTTCAGAAGCATTTTGGCTGTAGAGCAGTGTAATTAAGCAATCAATTTGCAAGCATCTAGAAGATAAGGTGATAAGTAACCGTCAGCATGGATTTGTCAAGAACAAATCGTGTCAAACCAACCTGATAGCTTTTTTTGACAGGGTAACAAGCCAGGGGAGGGAGGGGTGTAGATGTGGTATATCTTGACTTTACTTAAGCTTTTGATAATATCTCGCATGACCTTCTCATAAACTAGGGAAATGCAGTCTAGATGGTGCTACTATAAGGTGGGTAAAACTGGTTGGAAAACCGTTCCCAGGGAGTAGTCATCAGTGTTTCACGGTCATGCTGAAAGGGCATAATGAGTGGGGGGGGGTCAATTCTGGGTCTGGTTCTGTTCAATATCTTCATCAGTGATTTAGGTAATGTCATAGAGAGTACACTTATAAAGTTTGCAGATGATATCAAGCTGGGAGGGGTTGCAAGTGCTTTGGAGGATAGGATTAAAATTCAAAATGATCTGGACAAACTGTAGAAATGGTCTGAAGTAAATAGGATGAAATTCAATAAGGACAAATGCAAAGTACTCCATTTAGGAAGGAACAATAAGTTGCACACATACAAAATTGGAAATGACTGCCTAGGAAGGAGTACTGTGGAAATGGATCTGGGGGTCATAGTGGATCACAAGCTAAATATGAGTCAACAGTGTAACACTGTTGCAAAAAAAAAGCGAACATCATTCTGGGATGTATTAGCAGGAGTATTGTAAGCAAGATATGAGAAGTAATTCTTCTTCTCTAATCCACGCTGATTAGGCCTCAACTGGAGTATTGTGTCCAGTTCTGGGTGCCATATTTCAGGAAGGATTGGAGAGAGTCCAGAGAAGAGCAACAAAAATGATTAAAGGTCTAGAAAACATGACCTATGAGGGAAGATTGAAAAAACTGGGTTTGTTTAGTCTGGAAAAGAGAAGACTGAGAGGGGACATAAGTTTTCAAGTACATACAAGGTTATTACAAGGAGGAGGAAGACAAATTCTTTTTCTTAACCTCTGAGGATAGTACAAGAAGCAATGGGCTTAAATTGCAGCAAGGGAGGTTTAGGTTGGACATTTAGGAAAAACTTCCTAACTGTCAGGTTGGTTAAGCACTGGAATAAATTGCCTAGGGAAGTTGTGGAATCTCCATCATTGGAGATTTTTAAGAGCAGGTTAGACAAATACCTGTCAGGAATGGTCTAGATAATTAGTCCTGCCATGAGTGCAGATGACCTCTCAAGGTCCCTTCCAGTTCTATGATCCCAGGATCAGGTACAGAGGCATCTCGATCTGGTCTCCTGTCGTGACCTGGGACTGTTAATAAACATGACAAAGTCAACTTTATCCCCAGTGCAGCACATAGAATTAATTGGAATGTTCCTAGACTCTACTCGTGCCAGAGCCTTTCTCCCTGAGGCTCAGTTCCAAGCCATGGCGGATTTAATCGCGTACATGCAAGCCCACCCTCCCAGTATTGCTCACATGGGCCTGCGATTATTGGGACACACGGTGGCCTGCACTTACACGGTCCAGCACGCACGAGTCCGCCTCAGCTCCCTGCAGACGTGGTTGGCATTGGTCTACATCCCCAACAGCCACAGCATGGACTGGGTGGTCCGGATTCTGGACTGTGGACTGTTGTCACTCACCTTGTGGTAGGATCCTACATCGGTGTTGGCAGGAGTCCCCTTTGCCGCTCCTTCCCCATCAGTAACACTCATCTCCGATGCATCGGAGCTGGGGTGGGGAGCCCATCTGATCGTTGGTCAGCATGCAAGGTCGTTGGTCCAGTCACAATCTATTCCTCCATATCAATGTCAGGGAGCTCAGAGCGATTCACCTGGCCTGCCAAGCCTTCCTACCTCACATAGTAAGCAAAGTGGTCCAGGTCCTAATGGACAACACAGCAACTATGTTCTATATCAACAAGCAGAGCGGGGCCAGATCATCTTCCCTGTGCCAGGAAGCCTTCAGGCTCTGGGACCTCCATCTCGTAGCCGCTCACCTTTCTGGGGTCAAGAACGCTTTGGCAGATCGCCTCAGCAGGACCTTCTCATCTCGCCACAAGTGGTTCCTCCATCCGGAAGTGGTCAGCTTCATCTTCTGCAAGTGGGGAATTCCCCAGGTGGACCTGTTTGTGTCCGGACAGAACAGGAAATGCCACATTTTCTGCTCGATTCGGGGGATCGACAGGGACTCCCTGTTGGATGCCTTTCTGCTCCCAGGGTCGGAGGCTGTTTTACGCCTTCCCCCCAGTTCCATTAATTCAGAGTTCTCATGAAGATCAAGCAGGACAGAGTGAATGACTGGTTCAGCACACTGCTGGACTTCTCGGTGGCCGCTCCGTTACAGCTGCCGCTCCGACTGGACCTGCTGTCCCAAAACCACAGCAGTCTGCCTCCGAACCTGGAGGCTCTGCACCTGACAGCTTGGCTGCTGCATCGTTGAATGCGCAGGAATGGCAGTGCTTGGTCAATGCCCAACAGGTACTGTTGGGCAATAGAAAGCCCTCTACCAGAGCGACCTACCTGGCCAAATGGAAGTGGTTCGCCTGCTGGACCTCGGATAAAGGCATTTGGCCCAAGCAAGCATCACTTCAGTTAATCCTGGATAACCTTCTGCATCTCAAGCTCCAAGGTCTGTCCCTTTCATCTATTAAGGACCACTTAACTGCTAACTCGGCCTTCCATCCACTGCTCAAGGGTAGGTCAGTTTTCGCCCAGGACATAAGTCAGGTTCCTCGAAGGCCTCAAGCGCCTTTACCCGCACATCAAGGACCCCGTTCCTCCATGGGACCTGAATCTGGTGCTGTTGTGGCTCATTGGTTCCCTTTTTGAGCCTCTGGCTTTCTGCTCTCTCCTTTTCCTGTCCTGTTCCTGGTTGCAGTAACATCTGCCCGCTGGGTCTCCAAGATGAGGGCGCTCACCATGGAACTGCCCTATGCGGTCTTTTACAAAGACAAAGTCCAGATGAGGCCACATCCGGCCTTCCTGCCCAAGGTGGTCTCTCAGTTTCATAAGAGCCAGGACATTTTCTTACCTGTCTTTTTTCCAAAGCCGCATAAGTTGGAGGAGGGAGCCTAGGCTGCATTCCCTAAATGTCTGGAGGGCGTTAGCCTTCTACATTGAAAGGACCAACCCATTCCACAAGTTAATGGAATTGTTCGTCGCAGTGGCCAACAGGATGAAAGGTCGCCCAGTGTCTGCTCAAAGACTTTCTTCTTGGATCACCACCTGCATTCGCTACTGCTATGATCAGGCAAAGGTGTAACCCCCGTCAATTGTAACAGAGCACTCGACCAGGGTGCAGGCCTCTTTGGCAGCCTTTCTCGCCCAAGTGCCTATCCAGGACATCTGTAGAGCGGCCACCTGGTTGTCTGTCCATACATTCACATCCTACTACCCACTTACCCAGCAGGCTCGGGACAATGCTGACTTCGGTAGAGCAGTACTACAAGATGCCAAACTCTGAACTTCAAGCCCACCTCCGAGGATACTGCTTGTGAGACACCTAAAATGGAATTGACATGAGCAAGCACTTGAAGAAAAACCGGTTACCTACCTTTTGTAACTGTTGTTCTTTGAGATGTGTTGCTCATATCCATTACATTACCCACTCTCTTACCCCTCTGTCGGAGTTCTGGCAAGAAGGAAATGAGAGGGTGTTGGGTCGTCGGCTCCTAATATACTACCGCATGAGCGCGGCACTCAAGGGGGCACCACAGCCAACCCTATGGATACCGCTATGGCAAAAGTCTCCAACAACTGTGCATGTGGACACGCACAAACCTAGGATGGAATGGACATGAGCAACACATCCTGAATAACAGTTACAAAAGGTAGGTGACCGTTTTTTCCTTCCTGGTAAGTTCAGTGCACTAAAGTTATGGGGCAAACTGGCAACCGTTAAAATAACCAAGAAAATTATGCTGTCCAAAATGGAAGCACACAAATGAATAACTAGATTAGGAGGCAGTTTGGCATAGTGAATGGTGCACTGGGTCAGAAGACCTAGATTCTGTTCTCAGTTCTATCATTGACCTGCTGTGACCTTGGAAAAGTTACTTCATTTCTCTAGATTGCGGTTTAACCTTCCATTCTTTGTCTTGTCTGTTTAGATTGTAAAATCATTGGGCAGGGACTGTTTCCCACTGTGTGTATGTATGGTGCTTAGCACAATGGAGCCCCAATCTAAGTTATTTACTGAAGTGCTCACAATGTGCTAGGTGCTTTCTGAATTCTCAAGGACAGTCCCTGCTTAGTGAGACACATAATCCAAGGATAAAGTAGACAGAGGTTAGGAAAGGATACAAGAACAATAAGAAAATTATATGCAATTTACATGCAAGTCAATTCAATTCACTATAAACATCATGGTGGAAGTGGTTCTTTTAGAGGGACTTAAACAAGGACAGGAGAGGCTGAGGGTGTGATGGGTTGGATCACAGAAACCCCCTTGGGGCTGCCAACTGATGTGCCAAGACTACTTCTGCCCCTGCTTTCCTGCCCTGGCAGCTTGGGACTTCAGTGCCCTGCCTTGGTTGAGCTAGACCTGCCAGCCTGCTGCAAACCCAGACCCAGGTCTGAACCACGTCCCCTAGCAGCTGTAGGCTTAATTGAAAACAGCTTAAGCTGTAGGCTTAATTGAAAGCAACTGTCTCTAACACTCAGATGCCTAGCTCCCAATGGGGTCCAAACCCCAAATAAATCAGTTTTACCCTGTATAAGGCGTAATACCCCCCCCCACCCCCGGTATTAATACATACTCTGGGTTAATTGATAAATAAAAAGTTATTTTATTAAATATAAAAAGTAGGATTTAAGTGGTTCCAAGTGATAACAGACAGAACAAAGTAAATTACTAAACAAAATAAAATAAAACATGCAGGTCTAAACCTAATACAGTAAGAAAACTGAATACAGATAAACCCCACCCTCAAATGTTTCAATAAGCTTCTATCACCAACTGGATGCCTTCCTAGTCTGGGCACAATCCTTTCCCCTGCTACAGCCCTTGTTCCCACTCAGGTGGTAGCTAGGGGATTTCTCATAATGGCCGCCCAATTTGTTCTGTTCCACCCACTTATATATCTTTTGTAAAAGGCAGGAATCCTTTGTCCCTCTGGGTTCCCACCCCTCCTTCTCAATGGAAATGCACCAGGTTAAAGATGGATTCCAGTTCAGGTGACATGACCACATATCACTGTAAGACTTCATTACCCACTTGCTAGCACACACGTATACAAGAAGACTTCCAAGTAAAACAGCAATCTACAGTCAATTGTCCTGGTTAATGGGAGCCATTAAGATTCCAAACCACCATTAATGGCCCACACTTTGCATAACTACAATAGGACCTCAGAGTTATATTTCATATTTTTCGTTTCAGATACAAGTGATACATTTATACAAATAGGATGACCACACTCAGTAGATTATAAGCTTTGTAATGATACCTTACAAGAGACCTTTTGCATGAAGCATATTTTAGTTACATTATATTCACACTCATCAGCATACTTTCATAAAATCATATAGAATGCAACATCACAAAGGGAACTGGGCTTGTTTAGTCTGCAGAAGAGAAGAGTGAGGGGAGATTTGATAGTAGCCTTCAACTCCTTGAAAGGGGGTTCCAAAGAGGATGGAGTTCGGCTGTTCTCAGTGGTGGCAGATGACAGAACAAGGAGCAGTGGTCTCAAGTTGCCGTTGCGGAGGTCTAGGTTGGATATCAGGAAAAACTATTTCACTAGGAGGGTGGTGAAGCACTGGAATGGGTTACGTAGGGAGGTGGTGGAATCTCTATCCTTAGAGGTTTTTAAGGCCCAGCTTGACAAAGCCCTGGCTGGGATGATTTAGTTGGGGTTGGTCATGCTTTGAGCAGGGGGTTGGATTAGGTGACCTCCTGAGGTCTTTTCCAACCCTAATCTTCTTTGATAGGATAGGAGCTTTGTGGAGAGCCTACCATGCTGAGGGAGCTGTGTGGAAGATTTGTAGGTGGTTATGTAAGAATCTGCCAGACAAGGCTGGGAGCATTGGTAAAGCAGAGAGAAGGGGAGCAACATGAACCTTGATTAGGGAAAGGCAGAGTTGAGCTTTGAGGGGGATGGTAAGTTTAAATTTGAGATTTGTGGATGAGGAGCCAGTAAAGGGGTTTTGAAGGAGTCACCACTTTCGCAAGACTATGATAAATTTTGTACAAAGTATGCCTTGTGAGGTGTCATTTGAAAACTCATCTACTGAGCATTATTGTCCTGATAAAATGTGTGTAGCAACATTGTATGTAAAGTTATAAGATTTTACTGTACGACATTGCTGACACATGCTCCAAGTTTAGAAAAGCATCCCAAACCAGTTTCCTCGGAAACAAAAGGTTAGCCAGTACCTCAGCCAGGTGTCAACACAATCAAGTGTACTATTACCGGGTTGAGTGGCCATTCTTTGGCAGGAAGAAGGATGTGAGCGAGACATTTACCTCTTGGCAGACAGAGGGCAGGGCTACACTTGCAGATGTAGAGCTCTGTCAGTTAAACCCGCCTTCGTAGAGCGCAGTAGGGAAAACGCTGCAGTCTGTCCACGCTGACAGCTTCAAGCGCACTGGCATGGCCACATTTGCGGCACTTGCAGCCGCATTGGGAGTGGTGCATTATGGGCAGCTATCCCAGATGCAAGTGACTGCAACGTGCTTTTCAAATCGGGGGGTGGGGGGGAGTGTGACAGGGAATGTGTTGTGGGTATGTGGGGGGAGAGAGAGTGGGGTTTTGGGGTGCTGAGTGTTTCAGCATGCTGTCTTGTAAGTTCAGACCCTCCCTCCCCCCCGCCTCTCTCTCACTCACTCAAAGCAAACAGTAAATGTTTGCTTTTTCTCGGAGCTGATAAGCAGCCGGCTTCTCCGAAACGGAGCTTTGAAAGGGCATTTCCGCATTCCTGTAGCCGATTTCACAACAATGACGAGAGTGGCCACTTGACTTAAGGGGATTATGGGACATTTCCAGAGGCTGATCACAGTGCAGTAACACAACACCTCGTTCACACTGGCGCCGTGGCGCTCCAGCAGGGGCACAGCAAACGTTATTCCACTCACTGAGGTGGAATACCAGAAGCGCTGTAGCCGTGGAGTCAGAGCACTCTGCGTGCCTTGCCAGTGTGGACGGGGAGTGAGCTAGGGCACCCTGGGCTGTTTTAGTGCGCTGTAAGTCGCAAGTGTAGCCAAGGCCAGACTTGCTGTCGCCTGAACCGCAGTTGGAAATGATTCTCGAAGAAGAATAATGCTATAAGAAGGGAGAACAGAGGACACAAATCACCTCTCTCTCCTCACGGCATCAATAACGTTTGAAAGACAAAGGAAGCATCATTGAACTGGTGGAGTGGCCCTGACTGAAGGAGTTGAGCCAGTAAAACCATGGTGGTAAGAAAATCTTTGCTTTGAATTCATTTAGCTTGCTAAGTTAGCTATTAGTTTGCATTTTACCTTTTATTTCTTTGTAAACAATTCTGACTTTTATGCCTCATTACTAGTAATCATTTAAAATCTATCTTTCTGTAGTTAATAAACGTGTTTTATTATTTACCTGAGCCAGTGAGTTTGGACTGAAATGTTTGGAACCCTCCATTTGAGATAACAAGATTTCTGCATATCATTTTCTATAAATGAAATGATGGACTTGCTGGGAGCTTGTACTGCACAGAAGGAAAGAGCTGGGCAGTGCAAGATGCACATTTCTGGGGACAAGTCCGGGACTGAGAATTTGCTGGCTTTGCTCTGAAATATAATTCAGGAGTGGCTGGCTAGAAGCACTCATATATTCAGCTAGGAGTGATTTTGCATGTTGGAGGTTGTGTGAGAGCAGACCAGGAGTGGTTGTTCTCACAGTAAAGCAGTGTAAAAGGCACCCCAGGTTGGAGAGTTGAGGGGACACAGGTGTCCATCAGTCCAGATTGTACCCTGGGGAATGTCACAGTGACATGATCAGATTGATGGTCATAGAAGATGTCTTTGGCTGCATTTCATTTGGATTTAAGAGGAAGAAAGCATTAATTTGGAGTCCAGAGAGGAGGATGAAATAGTAAAGGGAGAGATACATGGGGCTGAATATGAGAGTTGGCTGTAGAGATAAAAAGGATGGATCTTGGCAACAATGAGGAGGTAGAATCAACAGTTTGGATATGGCCAGGATATGTTGGGCAAAAAATCAAAATAACTTTGAGATTGGAAACCTTAGGTAGAATTGACAGTGATTAAGAAGGAGAGGAGTGGAGAGAGTTTGGGAGGGAAGAGCAGTTCTGTCTTGGCCATCTGCAATTTAAGATAACAAGAAAACCAAAAGGAGATGTTGGGAGAAAAGCAGAGATTTGTAGGATTAGCTGGAAGAGACAGGTCAGTGGTAGAGGAATAGCTTTGCAAGTCATCTGCATAGAAATGATAGCTGAAGCCTTGTGAGCTGATGATCACCCAGTGGAAAGTGCGAAAAGCAAAGAAAGGGCCAAGGACAGAGCCCTCGGAGTGAGGGGGGTGAGGAGGATCCACCAAAAGAGAGAGAGGAGGAAAAACCAGGAGGAGACAATGGGTAAAACTTTCAAAAGCACCTAGGTCACATTTTTAAAAAGCCTGAGGCACTTAGGAGCAAGAGTCCCATTGCTTTCAATAAGTTTTAGACTCCTTAAGTACTCAGTTTCTTTTGAAAACAGGACTTAGGCTCAGAAGTTGCTTAGGTGCTTCTGAAAAATTTACCCAGTGTCTCAAAACCCCAGCAAGGGTATGATGTCAAGATGGATCTACTGTGTTAAAAGCAGCAAAGAGGCTGAGGATGGAGTAAAAGGCCCTGAGATTTGGCTAGGAAATAGTCATGGGAGCTGCTTCAGTAGAGTGGAGAGGTCAGAAGCCAGATTGCAGGGGATCCAAGGTGGTGCTTAGGGAGTGAATGCTTTGATTTTACACTGCACATTCAAAGCTTAGAGGTAAAGGGGAGGGGGAGGTAGGTATCCAGAGAGGCATATCAGAGTGAGGGATAGCTTTTTGAGGTTAGGGAAAAGCAGGACAGACTTATACTGTGAGGGTCAGGGATGGGGTGAGCCTGGGGGCAGTGGAAGTATTTGTCCAGTTCTGGCATCAGCATTTCAGAAAGGATATTGCAAAATTGGGAAGGGTTCAGAAAAGAGCCATAAGAAGATTTATGGTCTGAACACCAGCCTTACAATGAGAGACTAAAGCTCAGTTTATTCGGTTTATCAAAGGGAAGGCTAACAATGGTTTAACCATGGGCTAGAAGTACTTACTTGGGGAGCAGATTTCTGATGAGAGGGCTGTTTAGCAGACAAAGACATAACAATATCCCATGGCTGGAAGCTGAAGCTAGATACAACTCTACCCCGATATAATGCTGTCCTCGGGAGCCAAAAAAATCTTACCGCATTATAGGTGAAACCGCATTATATAGAACTTGCTTTGACCCACCGGAGCGGGCAGTCCCGCCCCCCCGGAGCGCTGCTTTACCGCGTTATATCCGAATTCGTGTTATATCGGGTCGCATTATATCGGGGTACAGGTGTAGTATCAAACTAAACATAAGGTTCACATTTTTGTCAGTGAGGGTAACTAACCATTGGAACAACTTACCTAGAGATGCAGTGGATTCTCCATCACTTTAGATCTTTATATCAAAATTGGGTGTCTTTCTAAAAGATCTGCTCTAGCTCAGCCAGAAGTTTTTGCTTGATGTAGCAATCACTGGTTGAAATTCTATGGCTTGTGTTCTGCAGGAATTCAGACAAGATGATTATAATGATCCCTCTGTCCTTTAACACTTATTTTAAACAAAAAAGTACGGAGAGGAAAAGATATAGGATCACTGGGGCAGGTGGAGAGGTTAGGGTTGGAGAGAAGGCAAGAGACTACTGGGGCTGTGATGGAGAAGGAGGTGAAAGTGTTAGGAAGGGGGAAGGGCAACTTGTCCGGGCTCCCATTTGCAAAGGCTCCCAAGACAAGTGGTGGTGCGACTTGGCACACAGGGTTGCAGCGCCTCTCAGGTCTGGCTCGGTGGCCCTTCAGTCACAATGGAGGGGCAGCTGGGCTAAACCTGAATGATGCCATGACCCCACTTGCTGGGAGTAGGGACCTGAGCCCAGTCTTGCAGGACAGGAGCCAAGCTACTGCTGCAGGTTGAGTGTGTTGCAGACTCAATCTTCAACACCTCCACCCACCCCCCAAGACCCCTCCCCTCAATGGTCATTTTTTGGAAGGATAGGGGACTTCAGTTTCAGATTTTGTCCTGGGCCCCCAAAAACTTCTGCAACCTTGGCTGGTGCAGGACAAAATGAGGGGTGATCCCTGTGGACTGAATTTTCTTTTTGAAGAAGTATGCAAGTTCTTGTCACACAGGGCATGAGAGGAGGAAATTTGATTTGATTGACCCATTTGATATAACCGCTTATGTCAGTGAGCATGTGACTTTTGTGGGGTTGTTACTGTCTTGAAGTTATGAATAAATTGATGCTTTAGTTGTATGGCTAATTTATTACACCCACTATACCAGCGTTTATCAAACGGGGGGTGCCGACCTGAAAGGGGGTCACAAAACTGTTGTAGGATGGTTGCGAGAGTAGCGGCTGCTGGCTGGGCAGCCAGCTCTGAAGGCAGCACCACTGCCAGCAGCAGTGCAGAAGTTGGGATGGGATGGTATTGCTTCTGTGCAGCTGCCAGCAGAAGTATGGGGTGGCATGGTAGGGAAAAAAGATTGGAGAACACCTGTACTATACCCTTAGTGCTTTGAGAAGTTGGGGTCAAAAAATGTTTGTTTTTAATTTTTAACACATTAATCATTTTTGAAGAACATGAAAACATAGTGTAAAACAAATGTGTGCAGAGCCACCAGCCACTTCTACCTTATAGCCGTGGTCCTCTTCCTCCTACCCTGTTCCCTTTTGTTGTTGTCTTCTCTCATAACATCAAGACAGTTTATAGACTGTAAACTTCTGACCTGGGACTGTCTTATTTGTTTATCAAGCACCTCACACATTTTGGGCCCAATGTGCATAATAATCGGGCTTTTGAATGAGTAGACGGGTCAGAGGTTGGGACAATAGCTATGAAAAGGATTGGGAAACCTTAAACAATGTTTTTACCCCTAAATTGCTGTCTGAGAGGCATCTTCATCATACCACCTTGACCAAGTTGTTGGCCTCCCATGATTTTTAAGAGGGGGGGATTGACTCTTGGAATTGGGGCAAAGCAGGGGTAATGCGAGTCCTTTGTGATGGATGAAGCAGGGGAAGAAGCCAAGAAGGAGGAGCTCATGTCCCTGAATATCTGCAACTGGAGCTTCAGCCCTTTTCATGAGCTCAATAAGCGGGTGTACGTGGAATATTTTTTCATTTTTGAGTTTATGTACAACTATAGTGAACTGAACTTTGAAATAAAGCCTGTAAACTGAATAAAGTTATATTTGGTTCATGAATTTTGGATTATGTATAGGACAGAGGGAGACTCATGCGCTACATTTTTCCTCCTCAGCTCTGTAGCGTTGTGTAAACTCCTCCAGTATGGTATCAACAGTGATGACAAGCGCCTGCAGGACATTAGGGTGAAGGGTGAAGAAATATTCAATATGGATGAGGGAATACGCACAAGATCCAAATCAGCCAAAAGTAAGTAATCAAATTGCTCTAACAGGGTTGGGTCTATAAATATTACCTTGTGGCACACTTGGAAAGCCTCTAAAAGATTTTCTAGGTCTCCTGCAGTTTTGTTGGGTATGTTGCTGTATAGAAAACAGACATTTTTTTATTGGAACTTGCCCAAAGTTAGCAAGATTAATATACCTATTAATTGCTTACCAAATTCTTGTTTGGGTTTGGGAACATTGTTCTTACACTTCTAATTTAAGATTAGGGGCAATTAGAAGGCTCATGAGGTATGGAGCCCTTCACTGCTATGTCACTAGATCAAATTCATTCCTAGCTGAAGGACCTAAAATTGATACCGTCGGGGTGCTTGGTAACCTCTGTGAAATGAGCTTTCAGTGGACAATATTGGTAATCACAGTAGAGGAAATGAAGGACTGACTTGCCCAATGAGACTGAAGTTACCACCACTAGGTGGTAGAGGATACTTTACATCAGGGGCATGGCTCATGGGAGTGGGGGGGGCAGTTTAGTAGAAACTTGCACTATGGTCATGCTCTCCCTAAAGGACTTCAGTCTCTAGTGTGTTCAGCCCACCATCTTTAATCAGCATTACATTTCATTTAAAATAAGTGTTTCTCCTGATAGGTTGGGAACCCACTGGCCTAGACTATTTACCATTGTGGGCTGCATGTGCAGCTCTCTGTGTTGTGTGGGCTGCATCCACACAGTATATATACTACCTCTGCGGCCCTGAGGATGTCACATGGGCTGCAGCTGTGTGCTAATTGGGCCCTGCGGGCTAAGAACCACTGGTCTAGGCTTTTTGGTGTGTTTCCTTTGTAGAGATCTGTAGTAGTAATTGTATTGTGATAGGCCCTAGTGGCCCCTGCACTCAGTTGGGGGAGGGCACTACACACCCATGAAAAAATGTTCTCTGCCCTGCAGAGCTCTCTAGCTAAGACTTCAGTCCTGCACCTTATTGTTCTGGGCCCAAGGATCTGCTCACAGGTGACAGGATTGAGATCTTAGAAAGTAATAGGTGGAGTGCATTGGGGAATACAGGATGTAGGCAGCAGTTGCAACACACTTGCTGTCTCGTCACTGAAAAAAGATACAGGAACTTTGTCTGGATAAACACTTTATCACAGAGAATAACTGCCACCACTTCTTTGTTTCACAAGATCTTAGTTTCTTTGAGAGGAAATGAGATACTAGTTTACCATCTCTGTGTAACATACATTTACTCAGTCTCACTAGGGTTGTCACTCTGAAATGTCTCATCTGGGGCACTAAAACTTAATATTTAACTCCAAGTGTACTCGTTTTATTGAGAAGTTTTATTGTACCTTCTCCCCTCACTCAAAGGCACTCCCCCTCTGTCTGCCAGTCACTTTGCTAGCCCCACAGTATAACTCTGATTGAGACATTGGGCAACAGGCATTAACATCGGTGCATAATAAATAAATAGCATTGGATTGAGATGACAATAGAGCTGGCTTCAGCTACAGGAAAGGAAAGGAATTGTGTGACGAACTGGGACTGTTCTTAATGTGGTCTTTGAATGCTGAGTGGGGAGTGTGGTTAGGACGGTCTGCATTGGGGGATGGGAGACTGGCCTTGAGGGAAGATACCTGAGCATGTAACGTGAGAACCCAGGAGGGGGCTGGGGCCAGGTGACACCTCTGCCCGGGAAACTGAACAAAGGCTGGGGGAGGAGCCGGGGGAGGCTGGGGGAGAGATGCTGGAGGGAGTGGAGGTTTTCAGGAGCTGGCTGGTAATGGAGGGAGCACAGACGGGGCTCTGCCCCCCCCCCCGATGGGGCTGTGGTGCCCCTGGGACCCCAAGATGGACCTAACTGAGGGAGGGGTCCTGTTGTCTGTGCCTGCAAGACCTGTCTTGGACTGTGTTCCTGTCATCTAAATAAACCTTCTGCTTTACTGGCTGGCTGAGAGTCATGGTGAATCGCAGGAAGCCGGGGGTGCAGAGCCTTGTATCCCCTCACACTCCGTGACAACTGGTGGTAACAGTGGGATCTACTGCACCCCATGGACGGCGCTTCCTGCAGTAAGTGACTGGGGAGCAGTAACACGAAGGGTGATTGACGGGGTCCAGGCGTGCTGAAGAGTCAGAGAGAGACGGTTTCAGGGGGCGATTCACCCCTAGGCGTGTGTAACCAGAGAGAAGGACTTTTGCAGTAACAGGGTCCCCCGGGGGATCGCAGCGAGCGGTCCCAGGGGCGGAGGAGTCTGCAGCTCGACCCTGGCAGAGAGGTGGTGACCTTGAGAAGGGCTGGCACACTAGGGGTCTCCCTGGAAACTGTGGGGAGCGGTTAGCACCTAGGCCTGTGAGTGGCCAGCAGGAAGATGTATGCCAAGCGGCTTAAGAGCGACCTGGTGGAGCTGTGCAAGTGGAGGGGGCTGCGCGGTGGGAGGCTCACCAAAGAACAGTTCATTGCCCAGGTAGAGGAAGGATATCGCTTGAAGGAACTGATCCCTGTCTCTGAGGGAAGCAGCCTGGCAGATGCAGCGCAGGCACCAGTGTCTGTCCCAGCTGGGAGTGGTCAGCCGGCTGCTGAGGGCTTCCCGAGACCCCTCCTTCCTATGCCTAGAGGAAGGGTGGGGAGGAGTCCAGCAAATACCGAGGGCACCGTGACCCTCCCGGCCAGCAGGGGATCCTCCCGGCGACGCTCGGCGTCCGTGGAGCAGAAGCGGCTGGAATGGGAGAAAGAGCTAAAACTGAGAGAGCTGGCAGATCATGAACAACAGAGACAGCATGAACGGGAGGAAAAAGAGAAACAGAGTCAGCATGAAGAGAGACAGCATCAGCATGAACTGGAGCTGGCGAGGCTGAGGGGCGGCGAGCCCCCGGCTGCGGTGAGTGAGGGGGGGACCCAGGACTGCACGGAGCTTTGATAGGTGCATCCTGGCCCAACGTAAGGAGTGGGAGGACATGGATGACTTCCTGGATGCCTTTGAGATGGCCTGCGAGCTGCACCAGGTTGATCCTGTGGACAGACTCCGGGTTCTCGTCCCCTTACTGGACCCCAAAGCCGTGGCATTGTACCACCAACTGGAAGAGGCGGAGAAAGGGGACTACGAACTATTCAAAAAGGCCCTGCTTACGTGAGTTTGGGCTGACTCCTGAGATGTACCGGGAAAGGTTCCGGAGTCAGGATAAAACCCCTGAGATCTCATATCTGCAACTAGCCGTCTGCATGGAGGGATACGCCAGCAAGTGGGCAGATGGGGCCTAGACGAAGGAGGACCTGGTTAAACTGCTGGTACTGGAGCAGCTGTATGAGCAGTGCCCATCCGACCTGAGGCTGTGGTTGAGGGGCAAAAAGCCAGAGAACCTGCGACACGCAGGGCAGCTGGCCGATGAGTTTGTGAAGAGCCGGTCAGGGGGTGGCAGGGAGGAGTCCCAAAGTAATAGGCCCACCGCGATGCAGAGAGAGAGTCACCCTGGGACCTCCCAAAGGGGGAATATGGAGAACCCCCTCCCAAGGGGAACATCCGGCGTCATGGACAACCCACCGGTTCGAGGGGACCAGGGCACTGAAGTGACGCTGGCCCGGCCCGAGGTGGTAGCTCCAGATCAGGTGATGCCCAACACCTATCTAACCCTGACAGGGGTCGGCAAAACCCCATTCAAGGTGCCCGTGGCGAGGGTACACCTGAAGTGGGGGGCCAAAGAGGGCCCCAAAGAAGTGGGGGTGCACCACCATTTGCCCACTGAGGTGCTAATGTGGGGGGGACCTTGAGGACTGGCCAAGCAACTCCCAGGGTGCCCTGGTCGCGACCCATAGCCAGAGCCGGCGAAGGGCACTGCGCCCTGACAACGGGGAGGGTGCCATGCCCGAGGCGCAGGACCCTAACCTGGTGGGGAGGGAACGCCCAGGGACACAGCTCAGGGAGGCTGGGGCTTCAGGGACACAGCTCAGGGAGGCTGGGGCTTCAGACCCAGCTGGCGAAAGAGAGCAGGTGGCCATCCCTGTCCCAGCTGCTGAGTTCCAGGCCGAGGTGCAGAAAGATCCCTCCTTGCGGAAGATAAGGGACCTGGCCGACCTCAGTGTGGTACCGACCATGGGGAGAGGTGGCCGGCAAAGGTTCCTGTGGGAGAAGGGGTTCCTGTACCGAGATTGGGCTCCCCCAGGGAAAATGGAGTCAGGGGGGATCAAGAGGCAGCTGGTGGTACCCCGGAAGTATCGCCGCCAGCTGCTGTACCGGGCCCATGACATTCCCCTCTCAGGGCACCAGGGAACCTGGCGTACCCAACAGAGGCTGCTACGGCACTTTTACTGGCCTGGGGTCTTTATTACCGTCCGACAGTACTGCCGATCCTGTGACCCCTGTCAGAGGGTGAGGAAGGCCCGGGACAAGGGGAAAATGGCTTTAGGACCCTTGCCCATCATAGAGGAGCCTTTCCAGAGGGTGGCCAAGGTCAAAAGGGGTCAAAAGACCCCAGCCCAGTTTGAACCCCAGGGGTATTGGGGGCACGGGCCGCATAAGCCTTCCCACATGCGAACTACGAGTGTCATCGAGCACACCCGACCTAAGGGGGGGGGCATGAAACTGGAAGGGCCTGGTGTAATTCTCACCAAGGAATGGGAGGGATGTTGGGGCATCCATGGGAACGTGGGTAGGTTCGAACTTCCCCAGGTCACTGGCTGAAGTGACCCCGCTCAGTTCGGTCTCGAAGGGGGGAGAGATGTGAGAACTGGGACTGTTCTTAATGTGGTCTTTGAATGCTGAGTGGGGAGTGTGGCTAGGACGGTCTGCATTAGGGGATGGGAAACTGGCCTTGAGGGAAGATACCTGAGCATGTAACGTGAGAACCCAGGAGGGGCTGGGGCCAGGTGACACTGCTGCCCGGGAAACTGAACCAAGGCTGGGGGAGAGACGCTGGAGGGAGTGGAGGTTTTCAGGAGCTGGCTGGTAATGGAGGGAGCCCAGACGGGGCTCTGCCCCTCCCCCCCCAATGGTGCTGTGGTGCCCCTTGGACCCCGAGATGGACCTAACTGAGGTGGTCCTGTTGTCTGTGCCTGCAAGACCTGTCTTGGACTGTGTTCCTGTCATCTAAATAAACCTTCTGCTTTACTGGCTGACTGAGAGTCATGGTGAATCGCAGGAAGCCGGGGGTGCAGGGCCTTGTGTCCCCTCACACTCCGTGACAAATTGTTTGAACAGTTTTTTGTTTGGTAAAGTAACGTTGATTTTTGTAGTGTTTCTGCCCCTGTGTTTTAGTGAGATGGGTTACTGCTCCAGGGTGACTATGCTGTGCTATGTGTTGGCCAGGTACTCATTTGAATGACATGTGATGATGCCAGCTCCTGCTCCCATGGAAGTCCGTGGCAAAACCCTGATTGGTTTTAATAATGGTAGGATTAAGTCCCTAAATTAAAGATTGGGTTTGGGACCCAAATGCTGATCCTTAGCATCGTTCTAGACTGCCAGGCTAAAGCAATTTCTCAGCATTGCTATGTCTGAGTTACTGTCACATGTCACAAATGTTCATTAGACCCTGTTCTTTAAGTGGGGCCCTGACTCATTATTTGAAGCTTTCAATTTTATCCACTTTACAATCCAAGTCAGAAACTTTATTCCAATATTTAATCCAAATAGAACTCCCTTTTTTAATTATCTAACAATCAAACAGAACTCTTGAAAATCTGGTTATTACCTTTTCCCAGTTCTTTTTGATTTTTTGGGCCTGATACAGAATTAGTAAGTATTTTGGGTCCTTCCGCTATCTTTTTTTTTTTTTTTTTTTTTTTTTTTTGCCTTCAAGTTTTTGTTTCATGCATTAGTGTTGCATAACCATGAAGAGGAAGGTGGGCATGTAAGAATTGAATGTGCACAATCGTTAAATTTTGATGTAACTTTGGTCCTGCTCAGTTTGTTGTATTTAAGAGGTTTATTAATCTGAAACTAATGTCCTAAAGAGCATTCAGATGAAGCAATAGACTACACATTTATATTACCAGTAGCACCTGAGACCCCAACTGAGATTGGAGCCCAGTTGTGCAAACACATAAGAAGAGTCAGCACCTGCCTCAAATAGCTTACAATGTAAATAGATAATACAATATTACTTCCCCTACCGTACCCTTTATCTCCATTTTACAGATGGAGAACTGAGATGCATTTGTTCCATCATTAGTTAAAGTCTCTCTCTGGAGTGCAACTCTTCAGTATTTGCCCTTACACTTTTTACTGGTGTTAGGCAGTTAATGGAGTTGAAATTCAGATTTGATTGATACAAGATTTTGTCCTCCAGGTGCTTCATCAACTTCAGACAGAAAACAAGAATTTTCAAAAGCGTCTAGTGACTTTGGGTGCCTCAGTTTGTGGCTGCCCCACTGGAGATGTATTATAGGAGTCCGACGTTCAGAAGTGCTGACTGCTTGTCCCCTTAAGGTGTGTCAAGTTGGGTTCCCAAAATCACTAGTCTCTTTAGAAAATCTTAGCTTAATAAAATTTAGTCAGTAATTGTGATGACAATCAAACATTTTAATATTGGTGAAAGAGGACTGAAGTCCTCCTGTATTGTATTGTACAGGCAGCTGCAGTGCAAGCTTCTTACACGCTGCCCTGCCAGCGCAGCTCAGCCCTGACTTGATGTACCGCATTTAGAAGTAGGATATTGTTTTTGTCCTTATTTATGAAGAGGGGACTTGTAGGACATTCTACGTAGACTGTCAAGCAGTTTTCCAATAGTAATATAGATACTACTCCAATGCAGTATAATTCCAATAATAATCTTGTTTTAAGTTTTAGATTGTTAAGCTTTTGGAATACAGTAACTCCTCACTTAAAGTCGTCCCATTTAACATTGTTTCGTCGTTATGTTGCTGATCAATTAGAGAACATGCTTGTTTAAAGTTGCACAATGCTCCCTTATAACGTTGTTTGGCAGCCGCCTGCTTTGTCCACTGCTTGCAAAAAGAGTAGCCCATTGGAGCTAGCTGGTGGGGGCTTGGAACCAGGGTGGACCGGCAGCCCCCCTCTCAGCTTTCCACTCCCCTAAGTTCCCTGTGCGGCAGCTGCAAAGCAGGCTATCAATTGCTGGGCAGTTCAGCTGTCCTTCCCCCCCCGGCCACTGCCGTGTGCTGCTCCTGCCCTCTGCCTTGGAGCTGCTCCCAGAAACCTCCTGCTTACTGTGCAGGAGGGTGGGGGGAAGTGGTGGGCTAATGTCAGGGTGTCCCCCTCCCCCCCGGTCCTGCCCCCCATTCCTTTACCCCATCTCCACAGAGCAGGGGTAGGGGGGACACAACAGGGCTCAGAACCGAGGGAGCTTGCTGGCAGCAGCCGCTGTCTCAACTTGCTGATCTACTTAAAAAGGCAGTGTACTTAGAGTGGGGTCAACATACTCAGTGGGGGCGATGTGCGCCCCTCTCTCTCTCTCACAGACACACACAGTGCCATGCTGTCTCCACTTCCTCCATTTGTGCTGCCTTGTAGAGTGTGAGGCTACATTAACAACAACGTGTTAACTCTTGAAGGCTCAGCCCGAGTGTTAGTTCATCATTTAGCAGTAAGGCATTCCCTGGGAAATATCCCACCCTCTTCCAACCTCTGACTTCACCACCTCAACCAAGCTTCACAATCATCATTGCTGTGTACAGTATTAAATTGTTTGTTTAAAACTTATTGTGTGTGTGTGTGTGTGTGTGTATAAGTCTTTTGTCTGGCGAAAAAAATGTCCCTGGAACCTAAACCCACCCCACCCCCGTTTACATTAATTCTTATGGGGAAATTGGATTCACTTAACATCGTTTTGCTTAAAGTAGCATTTTTCAGGTTAACATAACTACAATGTTAAGCGAGGAGTTACTGTGGTTACTACTTTTGTTGTGTCTACAGTCCCTATTGCACAGGTGCCCTGATTCATGATTGGGGCCCCTAAGCATTACTGCAATACAAATAATTCATTACTTTGGTGATTTGACCTGGACTGGATTTGAACTAGTAATCTAGATCTGGAAGGCTCTGTATTCCATAACCTGGCTTCTGGGCCATAGTTCCCGCCGAGGAAATATTTACACTTTAAAATAAATGTTGAACACAGTTCTTGTGGCCTTTAAGAAACCTGTTTCAAGGACCGTTTGATATGTCTTTTGAATTCACAACCTGAGATGATATAAAAAGAGTGGACATATGAGCAACATGAGAACTGTGTTTGCCACCAGTAATGCCCATAGGGAAAGAAAAAAATGAAGTTGGAAAGGCTAATAGCTTTAACCTAGTTCTTCAATGTTTGGCCTCTCAGTCATTTAATGAACAATAATCATCTTTAGTTTTGTCCTGGACCCTTAAAGTCCCAGTGTGGTTGCTAATTGACTAGTTGAAGTTTCAGATTGTCCTTGCTTAACTAACATAATGTACTATTACACCTCAGTGTTTGCTTAGTTCAGAGGATTGACACTTGCCTTGTTTATATGTATGTCCAATGGTGCCAGAATATCTGCTCAATGGTAGTAGTTGAATGTAGCTCTCTGAGAAGAATATTTTCATGTAAAAGTATAGTTCTGTTCAGTGAACATTTCCAGCCTGTATTGAAACAGCATTGTTTTAGTGGCTTTAAAGATTCTTACTTAGTTTGTTAAAAGGCAAAGTTATCTATGTATTCCTTCCTCTGGTCTTACAGATCCCGAACGCTGGACAAACATTCCGTTGTTAATAAAAATCTTAAAATTAATAATAAATGAACTTTCTAATGCAATGGAAGCAAATGCATCTCGCCAGACAGCTGCAGACTGGAGTCAAGGTACGATACTGGGGTGGCTTTCTCCTTTCAGATGGTGAAGAATGAATGGAGTAGCTGAGCTGCTAGCAAAAATATGCAATCTCATTAAAATTAGCTACTCTACTATACTAGAGAATTGGAAGGTAGCAAATGTTGTACCTATATTTGAAAAAGAGCTCTAGGGCGATTCGTGAAATTACAGACCAGTCAGCTTCACACGTGTTCCCGGTAAATTGGTCAAAATGATAGCTTAAAATAGAATAACTGATCTGGAAGATTACAGAATGGTAGGGTCTAACCCACACAGTTTCTCCAAAAGAAATTTGTGCTGCATTAATCTGTTAGAATTTTTTGAATGTGTCAAAGTAGTGGTTAAAGGAGGAACCGCTTTGACATAATCTAAACTTTCAAAAAGCACATTGACAAGGTCCGTCTTACAAGGTTGCTAAAGAAAGTAGTTATAGGGCAAGGCGCACAGTATTATTTTTGATCTAATACATGGTCAGTTTTCATCATGGCACAAGGTGAACAGCAGCATGCCTCAAGGTTCTGTGCTAAGACTCGTTTTTAATGAGATCTAGAAAAGGGGGTGAGCAGTGAGGTGGCAAAATTTGCACGAGTCACCCAAAATTATTGAGCTCTCGCTCAGCCAGAAGGTATTCGCTGGATGCAGAAATGACTAGATGAATTTATCTGGCCTCTGTTATTTAGGAGTTCAGATTAGATTATCCTAAGAGGTCCCTTCTGGCATTAAAGTCTGTTATTCTGTGGCCCATTTCATGTCCCTAAGCCTGGTTCCCTGGAGTGGGGGGAACCTTTGGACCAGATACTGGTTCCCAAAACCAGGTTCAGCTCTAATCGGTCTCAGAGTGGGAGCTAGTTGACACAGCCCATTACCATGGAAAAGTGTGCATTTCCATTGGTGCTAAAACAGGTGACTCGGGGCTTCCCCAGTGTTGGTTTCCAAAGAACCCTTGGCCTCAGTGCCTGGACCCTCAGAATCCACCTTAGAATGGCATTAAGACACTGGTGCTGACCCTTTTCCCTGGCTGCCAGCACATAAGACCAAGGTACCAAATGGGTGCTGAATGCTCCTGATGGGTATCACTCCAGTCCTGTGTTTCTGCTTCTGTCTGCTGCTCCTCATACCAAGGAAAGTAGGAGTAAGAACAGGAAGGAGGACCCCTGAACAGGACCACCCTAGAAAGAAACAGGAAAAGAGGCATTCTCACATTTCCTTAATTCAGAGGGTTGCACCTCAGATTTGAAGACACTAATGCTAGGGGCCAACCTGACTGGGAATGCTTAGGGACCAGAGGTGTGCACAAAGGGGGGACAAGCAGGGGCACGCCCCCCCTCATAATCTGTGTCCCTGCAACCTGGGGAAGGAGGAAGCAACAGGGTGGCTGGCTGCCAGCTGAGCTGCTCCTCTCCCCACCCCTACAGCTGCTGCTTCTCCTTCCTTGCTGCTGGAGTCCTACACGTTGCCTCTGCCGCCACTCCCCAACTCACCTCCATGGTCAGTCTGCAAAACAAGCAGCAGCAGTGGGACTCCAGCAGCAGGGAAGGAGATGCAGCAGCTATAGGGTTGGGGAGAGGAGGAGCTCAGCCAGCCGCCCTGTGGCTTCCTCCCTCCCTGGGTTGCAGGGACATGGAGAGTGCTGCTGCCAGGGGGAGCTGCTGCCTCCACACTGCTGGGCGTCCTGAGAAATCTTGGGGGTGGGGTCACGTGAGCCTTTCATTTTTGTGTGTCTAACATGCCCCTCCAAAAGTGGTCAGATTTAAATTCCTGCACATGCCTCTACTAGGGACTCTCCAAAGGGTTTTTTATGTGCAGATTCAGTTATCCTCCCCCTTCAGAGTAGAGGTCTCCCTCCCTAACTCTCTAAACTATGAAAAGGTTCAGAGAAGAGCAACTAAAATGATTATGGATTTGGAATGGGTCCCATATGAGGAGAGATTAAAGAGGCTAGGACTTTTCAGCTTGCAAAAGAGGAGACTAAGGGGGGATATGATAGAGGTATATAAAATCATGAGTGGTGTGGAGAAAGTGAATAAGGAAAAGTTATTTACTTGTTCCCATAATATAAGAACTAGGGGCCACCAAATGAAATTAATGGGCAGCAGGTTTAAAACAAACAAAAGGAAGCTCTTCTTCACACAGCACACAGTCAACCCGTGGAACTCCTTGCCTGAAGAGGTTTTGAAGGCTAGGACTATAACAGGGTTTAAAAGAGAACTAGATAAATTCATGGAGGTTAAGTCCATGAGTGGCTATTAGGCAGGATGGGTAAGGAATGGTGTCCCTAGCTTCTGTTTGTCAGAGGGTGGAGATGGATGGCAGGAGAGAGATCACTTGATCATTACCTGTTAGGTTCACTCCCTCTGGGACACCTGGCATTGGTCGTGGTTGGTAGACAGGATACTGGGCTGGATGGACCTTTGGTCTGACCCAGTATGGCCGTTCTTATGTTCTCTATGGTCTGACTTTCTGGCAGGAGTTTATATTTATAATTAGGACCCTACTAAAGTCATGGTCTATTTTGGTCAATTTCACAGTCAAAGGATTTAAAAATAGTAAGTGTCATGTTTTCAGCTATTTAAATCTGAAATTTCACAGTATAGTAATTTTAGGGGTCTTGACCCAAAAAGAAGTTGCGGGGGGGGGGAGAGTCCTGACGTTCCCCTGGTGTTATCTGGACCGGTGATCTCCTAGGTCACTCCAATCCTCGACTCTCGGAACCAGCCTTACCCTGCTCTGCTGTGAGAATCCCCACTCCCGGGCTGTTCACGCACAGCCTCTGGCATGTAAGCTGCTCTCAGCAACCTGACTGAGCACTTTTGGCCAGCCGCTGCTTGGATTGTGCAACCAAATGACACTAGCCAATATCTCTGGTCCCAGACACAACCCTAGGAACCTCCGTCTTGCAGTGTCCAGTTATGCCCGCTGGACACTGCAAGCTTATATGAGTAAGAAATTGATATGTACCAGGCTTGTTATCCCAAGCGGAGTCTCTGACACACTTCAAACCAAACGCACTGCTTCAGGTAGAATAAACGAACAAATTTATTAACTATGAAAGATAGATTTTAAGTGATTATAAGTCAAAGCATAACGAGTCAGATTTGGTCAAATGAAATAAAAGCAAAACGCATTCTAAGCTGATCTTAACACTTTCCGTGCCCTTACAAACTTAGATACTTCTCACCCCAGGCTGGCTGTTTGCCCTTCAGCCAGGCTTTCCCCTTTGATCAGCGTTTCAGTTGGTGGTGGTGTCTGTAGATGGAGGTGGAAGAGAGAGGAAGAGCATAGCAAACGTCTCTCCCTTTTATCATGTTCTTTCTTCCCCCTTGACTTTGCCCCTCTCCCCCTTCAGAGTCAGGTGAGCATTACCTCATTGTAGTCCCAAACTGACCAAGGGAAGGGGCATGACTCACTCGAGAGTCCAACAGATCCTTTATTATTGCCTAGGCCAGCGTCCTTTGTTCCTATGAGACTGGGCTGGGTTTGTCCCATACATGCCCTGATGAGGTGTGAACTGCCCCTCTGCTCCTGGAGAGTTTTGCCTCGGCTTGTTTTAAGCCATGAGGACACATTTTCAGCCTCATAACTATATACATGAAATTACAGCCTATAACATTACTATAACAACAATGCTCTGTGCATCATGAGCCTTCCGAAGACACCCGACATGACAAACTTTGCATTGGATACCACACAATCATTTTATAAGGATGAACATGGGGGTGCAGAGTGTTCCCCCCCCCCGAGGCACAGAGCGTCACAGGCGGGAGGTCACAAGGTTATTGTAGGGGGGGTTGCAGTACTGCTATCCTTACTTCTGAGCGGCTGCTGGCGGCAGTGCTGCTTTAGAGCTAGCTGTGCAGTTGGAGAGAAGCAGTTGCTGGCCAGGATCCCAATTCGAAGGCAGAGCCACCGCCAGCAACAGCACAGAAGTAAGAATGGCATGGTATGGTATTGCCACCCTTACTTCTGTGCTGTTGCCTGCAGAGCTGGGCCCTCAGTCAGCTGCCAGCGCTCTCCAGCCATCCAGCTCTGAAAGCAGGGCAGAAGTAAGGGTGGCAATACCGCAAACCCTCCGCCCCCCAAATAACCTTGCGACCCATCCACCCCGCAATCCCATTTTGGGTCAGGACCCCCAATTTGAGAAACACTGGTCTCCCCTGTGAAATCCATAAAGTATAGGGTAAAAGCACACAAAAGACCAGATTTGACGGGTGGAGACCAGATTTCACAGTCCGTGACACGTTTTTCATGGCCAAGAATTTGGTAGGACCCTATTTATGCCTGGATTCTATCCATTGACTTTAAAGATATAAGCATGCCAATACACTGGCTTCCCTGATCTGTACACATGGGCATAATTCATTTCTGCTCCTGTACTGTTTAATGAGGGACTGCATATTCTGTGGGTAATGTTTATCCATCTCGAACTGGTATTTTTTATGTGGCTTTAAGATGCTTTTTTTCATCAACAGATGACTCCAATGATATGTGGGAAGATCGGGAGGATGAAGAGGATGAAGATGAAGGTTTAGCTGGACAACTTTTATCAGATATTCTTGCCACAAACAAATATGGTAAGCAGAACAGTTACATTCACTGTTCAAAAGGTCAAATTGCGTAAAGAACATGCAGCTCTGAAAGTTACATTTCTCTTGACAGCTGCTCAGTATATAGTATGGAGGGCAGGGAAATAACCTGGAATGGAAGACACAGGGAAAAGGGAAGAGCAAAAAATACATCCTGGAACAGAGACTGTATGTTCATAGGCTAGAAGATATCAAACAGAGCACCTTTTGAGGCTCAGGGTTTGTCTACACTTAAAATGCTACAGCAGCATAGTTGCGCCACTGCACTGCTTCAGCATAGACACTACTTGTGCTGAGAGAAGGGATTCTCCTGTCAACATAGGTAATCTACCACCCCAAGAGGCTGTAACTAGGTCAACAAAAGCATTCTTCCATCAACGTAGCGCTGTCTACCCGGGGACTTTGGTCAGCTTAACTGCGCCACTCGGGTGTGGATTTTTCACATCCCTGAGCAATGTAGTTTTGCTGACCTAATTTTCTAGTGTAGACCAGGCCTCAGTGAGTCTCAAGTACTAATTCGGCTTCACAACACTGTCATGAGGCAGGTATAAATATGGTTTACAGATGGGGAAACTGAGGCTCAGAGGTGAAGTCACAAAATGAGAGTCTGAGAGCTGAATAGAACCCAAATTTCCCAGTCCTGTATTCTTGTAGGAAGAAGTTGTGTGTGATCCTGAAGTGATAGGTATTTAAAGGGAAAGGGAGCTGTGGGTATATGATCTGGAGGGTTAAGGAGAAAAGGTAAGTGTATAATTTGAAGAGAGAATCTTACTTGGTACAGCTAAGGCAACTTAAATGAATTGTTTCGCTGCACTGGCAGAAGCATAGGAGACTGAAATCTATCATGATGCATTGGCTCTGCCACAGATAAGATGGCAAGACAAATTCATGTAGGTAGCTTTAATGAGAGGGAAACTTATCCAGGTTCTTTTGTAGCCCAAGGAAAACTTTCTTCAACCTTACCATGTCTCAGTGAGAGAGGGACTTGTCTCAATATTCAATGGAAGTGTTTCCTGTGTGACTGTAATGCATGAAATGTAGCTAATAAAGGATGTATTTGTGTCAGGTACTGAGGTGGTAAGCCAAGGGTATCTCAGTTTGGAGCAATTAATTTCATGCCACAGTACAAGATCACTAATGTGTGCACATTTTTGTACATATAAGGAATGACAAACACCTGTGTTGTGCTACTTGGATTCTTGTCTCAGCTGTGAGACAAGGCTCCTGGCCCTCCTTATTCTGCCATTCTTCGCTGCCCTCAGTTCTGTTTTATTTAAAATAAAAGTTGCTAGTTCCTTTTAAATGGAATTTTTATCCAAAATGACACTTCCTTGTTAAAATCTCCTGGAGTTAGCGGCCTAGTGAGATGCATCCTGAAATAATAGCCAGCTTGTCCTTCACTATAAACACCTGTGCTTTTGTGTTGCCAGATGAGGATTACTATGATGATGATGAAGAGGATGATCCAGATGCATTAAAGGACCCCCTTTATCAAATAGATCTACAGGTGATGTATTAGAATGAGTTTTGCAATCTGATTCCTATTACCTATTTATTCTAGTTATTCATTATATTTTACTTTCTTATATAGTATCTGTAACAAAATGCAGAGCCCCCTGAGCACTGAAAGGAGAGTACATTCTGTATTTTTATTCAGTTCACTGGAATTGCTCTGGAAGTGCCAGAGGATGCATATTACTATTATTTGTATTACTATAGCACCTAGGCAGGGACCCAGAACTCCATTGTTCTAGGGGCTGTGCAAACAGAACAAAAAAACAGCCCCTGCCCCAAACACTTTCCAGTATAAGACCAGAGACAACAGATGGATACAGACAGACAGGGGAGCACAAGGAAATAATGATCAGCCTGGTGGGCAGTGGTCTCAGCACATCAACAGCATAACTTAATTTTCTTCTTCGAGTGATTGCTCCTGTGTATTCCAGAGTAGGTGTGCATGCTCGCCACGTGCACTGGTGCCGGAAGTTTTCCCTTTAGCAGTATCCGTAGTGGGGGAGCACTGCTGCGACCCCTGGAGTGGCGCCGATATATCGCACCATAAAGGGGGCTGCGTGCTCCCCCCACCCTCAGTTCCTTCTTTCCGCCAGTGAAGGTAGTCGGAACTTGCTTCAGCCTTGGCTGCAGTGTTATTGCCTTAGTGGTATCCAGTTCACTGATCTTTCTTGCTATTGCCGGGCTCGGGGCATGCCCCGTGGCCCGGGCTTCAAGTCGTGCGACTCTTGTCGCAATTCTATGCCCCGGAGCGATCCTCACTTGGAGTGTCTTCGCTGTCTGGGCGAGGCTGACATTAGTGAGAAGTGTAAAATTTGCCGCTCCTTCAAGCCGCGAACAAAGAAGGAGCGTGAGATCCGACTCTGAGCTCTCCTAATGGAGTCGGCATTGGCCCCGACCCCGGGCACCGTGCCTTCGGCGCTTAGCGAAGCGCCTCCAGTGCGCCGTCCTGATTCCACGCCCAGTACCGCGTCGTCGGTGTGCAGCGAGGCGCCGTCGACGAGCCGGCACCGCTCCCCTTCTAAGAAGCAAGGGAAGACTCAGCGGCGCCGGGAGAAAGAACGGGGTGAGGCCAGACCCGTGTTGGGCAGCCCACGATCCCCATCGGGACCGAGACCTCCGACTCGGGTGGAGCAGAGTAGTCCGGTGCCATCCACGCGGGCCTCTCCAGAGGTGAGGATGCCTTCGATGCCGGAGGCAGCTCAGGCCGCGTGCGACATCCTTACGCTTCTGGTGCCGGGAGTGCAGCCTCAGTCAGGCCCCCGATCCTGTGGAAAGCTGCCTTTAAGTGCCCATCAACCTTCTCCAGACGTCTCCGAGGTTGAGGCACCATCCCGGCTTGAAGGGCCGACCCGTGGACCAAGGCATGTCTCAACGCCGCGAGCAGGGTCGTCTGCGAGCGAGCTTAACTTCTCCACTCCTGGAGACTGTAGAGCAGGTTCCAAAAGACGTTGTCGCTCCTCTTCGAGCTGTGCCCGCAGGGACAGGTATCGTTGTCGTCGGCACCAGCGTTCATACTCCGGCACCCGCCATGGAAGGCGCCAGGCTCGGAGTTCGTCCCGGGAGTCCCAGGCACTGAGTCTTTGGGCGCCGGAGAGAGTACAGGGACAGTACCCCCTACTCCTATCTGTCCTCCTCCAGGGGCCGGAGACGTCATGTTCGGGACCGCCCCAGCCATTCGTACGGCACCGTCCGTTCGTCCTGAACCTCTGCTTCGGCACGCAGCCGTCCCTCGTCAAGCCGCTCGGTGCCGCAGGACCAGCTAGCCCTTCCGGGCCCCCTCGTGTCCCAGGGCCAGGCCGTTCCCTGCAGGGATAGTGGTGCCAGTGGCGGGAGCGTCCCAGGCCCAGCCGACGGCATCACCTCGGCACCGTGATGAGGCAGTGGGCACCGACCCTCCGGCACCGGCTCAGGCCCAGGGTCAGGATGTCGGACTACCGGTACCGACGACACCGCAGCACCGACCTCCTCGGTACCGGATGACTCCGTGGCTGCCCTTCCTCCTGTCTCTCAGGAGAATTTCAAAGCTCACCAGGAGCTGCACAGGAGGGTGGCATCGAACCTCCAGCTCCAGGCTGAGGAGATGGAGGAACCCTCGGACACATTGTTCAATGTCCTTACCTCCTCGGCGCCGGAGCGTGTGGCCCTCCCGTTTCATCAGGGGATGGCCAATATTACCACTGGCCTTTGGCAAACCCTGGACTCTCTCAGCCCTATCTCCAAAAAGGCCGAGCGAAAGTACTTTGTGCCCACAAAGGGGCACGAGTACCTCTACTCTCACCCAGCTCCGAACTCTCTAGTGGTGGAGTCCGTTAACCACCAGGAGAGACACGGCCAACCCGCTCCCACCCCCAAGGACAAAGACGCTCGCAGGCTGGACTCCTTTGGAAGAAAGGTTTATTCATCTGCGAGTTTTCAGCTCAGAGTGGCCAACCACCAGGCACTCTTGAGCAGATATGATTTTAACCTTTGGGGGTCCCTTCCCCTCCCTCCACGAAAAGGACAGGAAGGAGTTCCGGGCCCTGGTGGATGAAGGTGCGGCAGCGGCTAAAGCAGCACTCCAGGTGGTTTCCCATTTGATGGCTGCGGCCGTCTCCATGAGAAGAGCGTCCTGGCTTTCGCTTTCTGGGCTATCGGCTGAGTCCCAGTCGATCATGCAGGACCTGCCATTGGACGGTCGGGCCCTGTTTGCAGACCAAACAGACACGCGTCTGCACGGGATGAAAGACTCCCGTACCACCCTGCAGACGCTAAGCCTGTACGTCCCGCCGGCCAAGGACAAGCTCAGGCCTCACACCTCCGCTCCCCAGGCTCGGTACAGATATGAGCCCCCGTCTAAGAAGCAGCAGGAACAGAGGCGTCGGTCACAATGCCAATCCCGTTCGGCTCCTCATCCAGGGCCCTCTAAGGCCAGGAGGTCAGGGAAGCGGCATTTTTGACTGCTTGCGGGGGTCACCTGGCCTGTTGCCAGGTTAACCCCCCCCAGTTAATAAAGTTCAGGTTTGCCAATCGTTTACCTGCCTTCTGTCTGCAATGGTTCCGTATCACTACGGACCGCTGGGTCCTCAACACGATATCCCTGGGGTACAGGTTGCAGTTTGTTTCGCCCCCTCCCAGTTGCCCTCCAGCCAAGGAATCGGCGGGGGACCCGGAGCATGCGCTCCTTCTAGATCAGGTGGTACAGCGCCTCCTCTCCCTGGGAGCCGTGGAGAGGGTACCTTGGGAATTCTGGGGCAAGGGATTCTATTCCAGGTATTTCCTCATCCCGAAAGCGAAGGGCAGGCTTCAGCCCATCCTCGATCTGCGGAAATTCAACCAGTTCTTGGTTCGCTGCAAATTTTGCATGGTGTCCCTAGCCTCTATTATTCCTTCCCTAGACCCGGGGGATTGGTTTGCAGTGCTGGACCTCCAGGATGCATACTTTCACATCCACATTTTCGAGGGTCACAGGCACTTCCTCCGTTTCCTGGTGGGTCAGGACCACTACCAGTTTACGGTCCTCCCCTTTGGCCTCTCAACGGCCCCCAGGGTCTTCACAAAGTGTATGGCAGTGGTAGCGGCCCACCTCAGGAGGAGAGGGCTGCAGATCTTCCCCTACCTGGACGACTGGCTGCTCAAGGGCAAGTCCCGGTCCCAGGTGCAGCAGCAGATAACCTTCCTGCTACGCATCTGCTCAACTCTAGGCCTAGTGGTAAACGAGGAAAAATCCACGTTAGTACCCGTCCATCGCATAGAATTCATAGGAGCGCTGCTAGATTCCCAGGCGGCCACGGCCTCCCTCCCAAGGGACAGGTTCGAGGCACTCAAAGACCTCATCGCCTCGGTCACGGCCTTCCCGGTGACCACGGCACGGGTGTGCCTTCAAATCCTCGGCCACATGGCTGCATGCACCTCGGTGGTACAACATGCCAGGCTCAGGATGAGACCCCTTCAGCTCTGGCTGGCCTCCCAGTACTCGCAGGCCAGGGATGACCTAGACAAGGTCGACACGGTGCCGCCAACGGTGGTGGCAGGCCTGCAATGGTGGTCTCTCCCGAGCAATATGCTCCAGGGGGTTCCCTTCTGCGATCCCCCTCCCGCACTAGATCTAGTGTCGGATGCCTCGGACCTGGGCTGGGGGGCCCACATGGGGGGCTTCAGGACCCAGGGGTTGTAGTTGTCCGAGGAACTCGCCCTACACATAAATGTCAGGGAACTCAGGGCAGTGCGCCTGGCGTGCGTGGCTTTCCGCCAGCGTTTACAAGGGAAGATGGTCAGAGTCCTCACGAACAATACCACTGCAATGTATTATATCAACAGGCAAGGAGGCACGCGCTCCACGGCCTTATGTCAGGAAGCCCAGCTCCTGTGGGAGATCTGTATAGCTCATGATACCTTCCTCCGAGCGTTCCACCTGCCCGGCGAGAGCAACACACTCGCGGATCGCCTGAGCAGGGTGTTCTCACAACAACACAAGTGGTCCCTACACAGGGATGTAGCGGAGTGGATCTTCCTACAGTGGGGTACTCCCCAGGTGGACCTGTTCGCCACCGCCCAGAATTGCCTGTGTCCCAAGTTCTGCTCGAGGGTGAAGGGGCCATGACAGACGCGTTCCTGCTCAATTGGTCGGGGCCCCAATGTACGCCTTCCCGCCCTTCCCCCTCATAGGCAGGGTCCTACAGAAGCTGAAATCAGACGGGGCAAGGATTATCCTGATAGCCCCGGATTGGGCCCGTCAACATTGGTATGGGACCTTACTGCAACTCTTGGCGGCGCCCCCTCGCAGGCTGCCGCTCCGCCCGGACCTCCTCTCCCAGGATGGAGGTTGTCTCCTCCACCCCAACCTGACCCCGCTCCACCTGACATCGTGGATTCTCCGTGTCTAGATGCGGAGGAGGGGGGAGGTGTACTGAGGCTGTTAGACGGGTTCTGCTTGAGAGCAGGAAGCCGTCCACACGGAGGTCCTACCTGGCTAAGTGGTATCGGTTCTCCATATGGGCGAGGGAGAGAGGTTCCTCCCCTGCGTCTGCTCCGCTCCAGCTGGTCCTGGATTACCTCCTGTCCCTTAGGACCCAAGGGCTGGCGCCCTCCTCGATCAGGGTGCACCTGGCAGCCATCTCGGCCTTCCACCCTCCGGTGGCGGGGACAGTCCGTGTTCTCCCACCACATGACTTCCAGGTTTTTAAAGGGTTTGGACAGACGTTCCCTTATGCTAGACCCCCGGTTCCGCCTTGGGACCTGAACCTGGTACTGTCACGCCTCACGGGGCCTCCCTTTGAGCCCTTGGCCACGTGCTCCTGGTCCCACTTATCTGAGAAAGTGGCGTTTTTGGTGGCTATCACCTCAGCCCGCAGGGTTTCGGAGCTTAGGGCGCTGACCTCTGAACCCCCATATACGATCTTCCATAAGGGGAAGGTCCAGCTTCGCCCGCCCCCGGCCTTCCTGCCGAAGGTGGTCTCCGCATTTCATATGGACCAGGACATCTTCCTGCCAGTCCTGTGTCCTAAGCCCCATTCCTCCAATGTGGAACGACGCCTGCACATGCTAGATGTGCGTAGGGCGCTGGCCTTTTACTTAGACCAAACAAGACCATTCCGGAAATCCCCTCAGCTTTTCATCGCATCGGCCGAGCGCATGAGAGGGCAACCGGTTTCCACCCAGCGGATCTCCCGCTGGATTACCTCATGCATACGCACGTGTTATGACCTGGCAGGGGTTCCCCCGCCTCCTATAGTAAAGGCTCATTCGACGAGAGCTCAGGTCTCGTCGGCTGCCTATGTGGCTCATGTCCCTATTCCGGACATCTGCAGGGCTGCTACGTGATCCTCTGTCCACACCTTCTCATCGCACTATGCGATCGTCTCCCAAGCAAAGGATGATGCCGGGTTTGGTAGGGCGGTGCTCCGCCCGGTTAACCCTTAACACTTATCATTTAGAACTCCTACCCACCTCCGTCAGGTATAGCTTGGAGTCACCTACTGTGGAATACACAAGAGCAATCACTCGAAGAAGAAAGGATAGTTACCTGTTCCGTAACTGGCGTTCTTCGAGATGTGTTGCTCCTGTCTATTCCACATCCCACCCTCCTTCCCCTCTGTCGGAGTTGTCTGGCAAGAAGGAACCGAGGGTGGGGGGAGCACACAGCCCCTTTATGGCACGATATATCAGCGCCACTCCAGGGGTCGCAGCGGTGTTCCCCCACTACGGATACTGCTAAGGGAAAAACTTCTGGCAACGGTACACGTGGCGAGCACGCACACCTACTGTGGAATAGACAGGAGCAACACATCTCGAGGAACGCCAGTTACGGAACAGGTAACTGTCCTTTCTTTGTCATCAGGGCAAAGGAGAGTTTTTAGGAGGGATTTGAAGGAGGCTGAGGTAGCTTTGCAGATGTTTATGGGGAGTGCCTCCCAGTTGAGAAGACAGCCTGGAATAAAACACCAGGGCTCTTGTTTGCAAATTTAACCAGTGGGCCATGGAGGCTGGCATCGTGAAGGAGCTGGAAGCAAGCAATCAGCTTGATTGCAATTGAGAGATAAGGAGGGTGGAGATAAAATCCCTTGAAGTGAAGACCAGCAGTTTACATTTGATGCAATAGAGAAGGGGGAGTCAATGGAGGGATTCAGAGGGGTGACGTTGTCAAAGCAACAAGCTAGGAAGAAGAGGTGCTTTCTGTGACTTACCTCTGCTGCAGGAATGACCTATGACTTAGAAATGTATTTTTTTTATGTGAAAGATAGAAATTGGATTTGAGTGAATAAACCTTGTAGCATATAGGACCAAGTGTCTGTGCTAGAAGTCAAGTGCTCAAGTTAAAAAAAAATGCTAGAATCAAGGCTGCATGTGCAACACTAATTCTGGCATAGTTTGTGTCTCTGAAGCTTGGTTAGGTCCCTCTGTAGCTTCTCAGCTTTCTCTGACTTAATTATCCTAAAGAACTGTCATCTGAAAATTCTGCCAGCTCACTGTGCCCACCCCCTTTTCTAGTTTGATATATTAAACATTGGGCCTACTGTGGAACTTCGAGGCACTCGGCTGTTAACCTTTGTGATTGATTCATGACAATACTTTGCCTCTAGCCCTGACTGCTTAGATTCTTTAATAGCCTGTTAGGATGGACCTTATCAAAGACCTGTCAAAAGTTTAAATAAACTGATTCATAGATTCTAAAGTACAAAGGGACCTTTGTGATCATCTAGTCTGACCTGTATAACACAGGCCACAGGACTACCCTGAATTAATTCCTGTTTGAACTACAGTATAGATTTTTGAAAAAGTTTTTAGTTTTAGTTTTGGAGAATCCACTACAACCGGTGTTTAATTTGTTTTTTAAAAAAAATAAAAAGATCCCTGGTCTCAAGCAATAAAGATGGTGTCTGCCGCACAGCGTGACATAGAATCATAGAATCATAGATAGACCTCACAAGCATTGTACGTGTGAGGTCATGCCTTGCACGCCACCAGAAGAGGTGCCATGGCTGAGTCCCGGCACAAATTAAGCTCTGACCACAACCCTGGGTAAGTTGTTTTAGTAGATAATTCCCCTCACTGTTAAAGATTTGTGCCTTATTTCTAGTCTGAATTTGTCCAGCTTCAACTTCCAGCCATTGAATTTAGTTAAACCTTTGTCTTCTGGATTGGAGAGTCCTCCTTTATTATCAAATCTCTGTTCCTCCTGTCAACTAGTTCTCTTTCATCCATTAATCTATTGACGTTTAGAGAATTCTAATAAATTAGTGAGGCACAATCTTCCTTTGCAGAAACTGTGCTGATTAGTCCCTATCATAGCATGATATTCCAAATGTTTTATTCTATTTTTAATTATCATTTCAACCAGTTTACCAGGAACAGAGGTGTAAGACTTTACGCCCAGTAAAGGCACCCATAGAATCACCTCCCAGTCACCCAGAGAATTTAAGTACATTTGAGGTTGAGATGGAAATAGCAGACAGACTTGTTGGAAGCAGGGCCGGCTCTAGGATTTTTGCCTCCCAAAGCGAAAACAATTTTGCCCACCCCCGGCCCCGCCTCAACTCCGCCCCTTCCCTGCCTCCTCCCCCCAGGCTCTCAAGCCTGGGAGGGAGGGGGAGCAGCGGCGTGCGAAACGGCTGTTTCGCGCGCCGCGGCCGCTCGGGATCTCCCCCCTCCCGCCCAGGTTTGAGAGCCTGGGAGGGAGGGCGAGTAGCGGCAGCAGCAGCGGAGGTGAGCTAGGGTGGCCGGGGCACATTTTTAGGGGCGGCATTCTGGCGCCGGCCATGCCGCCCCTAAAAATGTGCCGCCCCAAGCACCAGCTTGTTTTGCTGGTGCCTAGAGCCGGCCCTGGTTGGAAGTCTCTGGGTAAGGATAAAAGGTTGTGGGGGGTTTGTTTGTTTGTTTGTTTTTAAAGAATGTCATAGTAGAGGTCTACTATAAATCACCTAGCAAGGAAGAAGAGGTGCATGAAACTTTTTTTAAAACAACTAACAAAATCATCCATAGTACAAGACTTGGTATTGATGAGGGACTTCAACTACCCAGACATCTCTTGGGAAAATAATACATCAGGGCACAGATTATCCAAGAAGTTCTTGGAATGCCCTGGAGACAGTATTTTATTTCAGAAGCTGGAGAATGCCCCTAGGGGAGAGGCTGATCTCGATTTGATTTTGACAAATAGGGAGGAACTGGTTCAGAATTTGAAAGTGGAAGGCAGCGTGGGTGAAAATCATCATGAAATGATAGAGTACATGATTCTAAGGAATGGAAGGCGGGAAAACAGAATAAAGAAAATGGATTTCAAGAAGACCTACTTTAGCAAACTCAGGGAGCCGGTAGGTAAGATCCCATGGGAAGCAAGCCTAAGGGGGAAAACAATGGGAGAGAGTTGACAACTTTTTCAAAGAGATTAAGGGTACGAAAGCAAACTATCCCACCGCATAGGAAAGATAGGAAGTATGGCAAGAGACCACCCTGGCTTAACCAGGAGATTTTCAATGATCTGAAACTCAGAGTTCTACAAAAAGTTAAAACTATGTCAAATTACTTAGGATGAATATAAAAAAACACAAGTATATAAGGACAGAATTAGAAAGGCCAAGGCTCAAAATGAGATTAAACTAGCTAGAGAAAGAAAGGGTAACAGAAAACATTCCACAAATACGTGAGAAGCAAGAGGAAGACCACGGAGAGGATAGGCTCAATGAGGGGGGAGGGGGAGGGGAAGACAATAACAGAAAATGTAGAAATGGCAGAAGTGCTTCATGCCCTTTTTGTTTTTCACCAGCTATACAGGCAACTAAGTTTCAGGCATTTCCTGAATATTTAGTGCTTGACTTTGTCACTTAACATTCTTTTTTACAGTTCTTTTCTGTGTAATTTCTTAGTTTAAAAAAAAAACAAATAAGTTCTAGTACAGGGGTGGTCATATTTTTTGGCCTGAGGGCCACATCTAGATGAGGAAGTTGCATGGCTAGGTGAGGGGTGCGGGCTGTACGAGGGGGCTCAGGGCAG
>NW_020664546.1:1615769-1633941 GCF_002925995.2 Terrapene triunguis
GGGGGTTGGGGTTCAGGAGAGTGCGGCATGGTGCTCAGGGCAGGGGGTTGAGGTTCAGTAGGGATGCGGCAAGGGGCTCAGGGCAGGGGGTTGGGGTGCGGGCTCCAGCCTGGCGCGGCTTACCTGGAGCAGCTCTGGGGTGGCAGCGGCGCGCAGCAGGGCTAAGACAGGCTCCCGGAAGCGGCCGGCACCACATCCCTGGGGGAGGCGGGGCGGAGGGCTCCGTGCGCTGCCCTTGCCTGCAGGTACCTCCCCCGAAGTTCCCATTGGCTGCGGTTCCCCATTCCCGGCCAATGGGAGCTGTGGGGGGCGGTGCCTGCAGGCGAAGGCAGCGCACGGAGCCCTCTGCCCCGTTTCTCTCTCCCCCCTCTCCGGGGCCACAGTGATGTGGTGCCAGCCGCTTCCAGGAGTGGCGCGGGGCCTGCGGCGCCATGGGGGTGGCAATCCCACGGGCTGGATCCAGCTCGCAGGCCGTAGTTTGCCCACCCCTGTTCTAGTATGTGCAGCTCTCAACACAGGCACTTCAATTTTTAAAAAAAGGTCAGGGAATTTAACATTGAGATTGCTGCAAAAGCACAAGGGGACTGAGTTGAGATTGCATGGGAATCCTTAATTCTGACATTTCCTGACTTTTGAGTACGTAACTTTTCAACCTTAACATTCTTTTAATGATTTTTGGAGGCAATTTCTGAACTGAAAAAGATAAAACAAATTCCATCACATGGAACTGTATCGATCCCCACTTGGATCATTAGCAGGGTGTTGTCCTTTAGATCCATACCATAGAAACTCCGGCTAATGGAGTAACTGATAGCAGTAGTGTGCTGCCATCCTCTGTGTGGACCTGCCATAACTGGAGGATGACACACACTTGGCCAGTGGGTTTCACAACTATTTGCCATGAGCAAAGAAAAGTATAGGTTGAGGAGTTCCAGGTTCCTCCAGGTTCTACAGAGGAGTGTACTTTTCTACCCCTGCACCCCCTCCAACACTGTCTCTGTGCTCCTATCTACCCCTATCCTGTCCCCCTCCTCTTCTGCTGCCTCCCCCACCAGGTCGTGTATCCACTGCATTTCCCCTTCCAGCTATTGTCCTATTCCCCTCTGTTTTTTTTCTCCATCCTCTGTCTCCTCTTGTAACTCCCTTTCACCATGTTCCCTCCCCCTATTCCTTAGCCCTCTGCATCAGCCTGCTTTCTCCTCACTTCTGGGATGCTAGTGGGGGATGAAGAACAATTTGAAATTTTCATTAATGGGAAACTAGGCAAGTATTTAAGAGGAGTATTAAGGTGTGACTGAGGTGTATTAAGTTGTGGAATAGTCTGTTGGGAAAAGATGGAAGCTTTGTCATTTGTGACTTTTAGAACTAGATGTGACAAAATACTTTCTGCTAGAGAGGATAGTCATGGGTTGGCTGGGAGATAGAGTGGGTAATCTGATAGAAAAGACCTACCTTTGAATCTAGGGAACAGATTGTAGCAGCACTTATCTCCACTGCAGAGCTACCCACAGAGACTACACAATGCTCAGTCTTGAGTGAATAATCTGACTGGCTCTGTGGTCTCTGGGCTACACCTTGGCTAGTGCTCTGGGACCACATTTGGCCTGGAGGCTGCACTTGGCCTGCCTGTTTGACATGTACTTTGAAGCCTAATGCAGCATGGCCTGTCTTGTCTGCTGAGCACAGTGCCCCTTCTCCTCCACTTTGCATTAGTGCTCGTTCACTTTGTCTTTTCTCATGTTACGCAATCTTTAGCTCCCAAAGTTAAGCAATGATAGATGTATTGAAAGATGTTAACTTGGTTCCTTGTCGTCTTCCTCCTAGGCCTATCTCACTGATTTCCTGTGTCAGTTTGCACAGCAGCCTTGCTATGCAATGTTCTCAGACCATCTCAATGAGAACGAGAGAAGAGTGCTTGAGGCCATTGGCATATGAACCGTGCAGAGACCATATTGATCATATCTGGACAATATTTTTCTGGCTTATTCCATGTTTTGTGATTAAACATGAAACTTTTTCCAGTGTTCACCTGTTGTTACAGATGTGATCTTCCTCATCACGAAGTATTGAGCCTTGTCTTATCATGACTGTTAAGGGAAGGATTATTGAGAAAGCTCCGAAAACTGAGCTTTGCACTCTGCTCTCACCAAGGGAACACTTTCGTTTTTCACAAAAAAACTTTCCAGGAGGTCCTTAAAATAATGTGTCCTTAAATATTTTTTAAAATAAACTTTATATTTGCCTCTGAAGAGGCACATAACTGAGTTTCACAAACACGGTTGGACAGAACGAGGAAGGAATCAGGTCTTTTGTAGGTTGCTTGGATGTGTTTTGAGACTTTGGAAGTTTTGTCCCTCTTCTCACTTGCATAACACATACAGGGTAAATATCTTCATCTTACCATGTGACTTTTTTATAGAACTATAGACACTTTTATCAAAGAGATGCCTAAATGGTATGGAATCTGTTTACAAGAGTTGGGATGGGAAGCTGAAATAAAATTAAATGAACATCTTGTTTTGTACTGTGGGTGGGGGCTTCCATCTAGTCTCTAACATTGCATCAGTTCTTTGCTAAAGCTTTTGCATGCACATGCTGAAAGGAAGCTACCACTTAAATCTCAATTCTTGTGGAATGTGGCTACTGAAGACTGGTTTTACTGAACACAAACAACCATCATTTTTTACCAAAAAAAAAAGAAGTGTATATTTATCATTCTCTTTACTCCATAAAAACAATTATCTGAAATACTTTGCTTCCTTCACACTCCTGAGACTTGTATGAAGTGGGTAAGCTATAGTCCACAAATTAGTATGTGTATTTTTATAGGGTGGTAAAATAACATCACAAACTGATTTATCCATAAGTACATAGTGATGTATCTCACAACACCTCTTTGCCTTTTGTTCCCTGTTAGGGAAAATGAAAATAAAACTACTAAAATATATACACTGGTATTTTCTTTTAAAACAGATTTCTAGAAGGAAATCATTACATTTTATATGTATTTTTATATGTATTTACCCTTTAAAACTTCTCCTTTAACTGTACCCTAGAGACTATTGGCCTCGTCTCATAGTAGTCTTCTGGGCAGGAGGGGAACCCTGTAACTGACTCTGCAGCTTCCGTTTCCTTTTAGGCAGAATGAGAACCACTAAAACCCCTTTTCCTGTAGGGTCCATCAGGTAACTCTCTTCAGGGAGTAATGTGCTGCATCTGCAAACCTTCCTTATAAGCAAGCTTGCCAAATAGCTCACTATACCTGTGCCAGTGTTGGTCTTTTAAATTGTTAAAGCGGGGGGAGCCTAATACAAGACTGTACTTCTCCCCACAGCTCCTCACAAAGCTTGTGTGACCTCAAGCCTTGCTGGTCTAATTTAGGATGTGGTTCTTCTCTCTGCCTCAGCTGAGATAACAAATTAACTCTCCTTTTTAATAACCCAGGGAAAACTGGTGCCCCAGGTCTGAGGGTTGGTGGTTCTTAGTTTTATTTTTCCAACATAACATTTTAAAAGGCAACATGACTGCCCCCAACTTCCTGAAGCAATGATGGAAATAGGAGAGCCAACACAATCTGTCATTGCTTGTGAATGGAGTTGAAAGGATTGAGTGCTGTGAGATGCAGTAGGATGTCTTCTACAAACTCTGACTTGTGTGCCAAGCTTGCTTTCTCAGAGTTTAATAAAAAATAAATGGCTTGAAATCCTGAGGTAGCTGTGCTGACGAATCAGCTCATCTCCCAAAATGAGTAAAGGAAGGCTACGTAATGCTGTAGCACCTCTTTGGCATGATAGCGGATGAAGTTTTGCTCCTGAATATTGGAGAGGACCTGTGCTGCACAGTGCATGTTTGTAGAACACTGGTACACAGTGGTGCTAAAAATGCAAAACAGAAAAGAGCGAAGGGCAGATCTAAACCACAGGGCATATTGCAGAATGCAGAAAAGAGCCATCAAATGTTAATTGTTTGATGTCCCATACATTGGAAACAGAGTTCTAAAATAGGATCATGCACACTTCCTGGTATATGAAAGACCAGACGTTTGAGGGTAACTGTGTGTTTTGTGGCATGGAAAATGGACAGACTTGAAGTCTGGCCAACTGATCTAAGTTGGTGGGGACTTCAGAGATGTTGATATGCTCTCCGCAGGAGGTCCACTGAAGTGCGATCTTACGCAGTGTGCACCTTAATTTTGCTTAACATACTTTGATTCTTCTTAAAGCACATTAAAGAATTAGATTATAGGTTTAAACAAGAGCATGAAACATGGAGACAATTTGATACTAACATTGTAGCTCTCCCTTATTTTGTGTTAAAGGATTTCTCTGGTGTTGCCAAGGCCTATCTCCATCTATGAATAAATTTAGGGGCAGCTTCTTCTGGAGCTCCCTTCAGTGCCCTTCATTATGTTGGTTAGCTAGCATCTGTTGCTGTCTAGCATGTCTATTGAATGAGCCATTTGTTCTTTACTTCCAATAAGAGCTACTGCTGGATACAGTGACATTGCACGAAACTGAAGGCTGGGAATGTGCGCCCCTTCAATAACTTAGTGCTTCCTTTGTTCAAGTACCGGTCAGTGTTCCTAAAACTTTTCAGGGTTACGCCCCCATCTTACCCCTGTCCAAACTCCCTCCCTGGGGCCGGGAGTGGGGCCATGGCTCTGGGGGGCAGATGTGGACAGGGTAACGGGTCCAAGGCTGGGGGCAGAGCTGGGGCTGGGAGCGAAGCCGTGGCTGGGGGCTAAGGGTGGGGGGGAGCCTCGGCTGGGGCCAGGAGTGGATTTGGGGGCCGAGCAGGGCTGGGTGGTGCTCCCTCCCTGCCCCCTGTGGGGGCTTGTCCAGGCCCCCGCACATCCTCTTAGGCAGGTGCACCCCACAGTTTGAGACCTCTGCAGATAAGGGGGCAGGAATAGCTTAGATGTTCTGTAGCATTGTCCATAATACTATTAATAACACATGGCTATTGTTGGAAAGTGTTTCCTGCCAATAAAAGTTCTTGTGACTGGAGTCTCCCACACGAAAAATACCTTAAGGACCTTAAGGGCTACAGTCCTCAAAAAAGGGGGGTGGTAGTCTAAAATGCTTGTCAGTAAAGTGGCCCAAATAAGTCTTATACTGATGTTAAACCCTTCCCCTTCACACTTTGTTCCCCTTCATGTTTTCAGGATTCTTAAAGGGTGGCCCTTATTTCCTTCTTTGAAGTGGATGATAAAGGCGGTTGTCACGCTGTCTGGAATGGTTCGTGACCATGAGTGCCAACCTCAGTGGAGACTGTCAAGAAGCAAGGCAGACACCCCAAACTGGTGGCATGGTCTATAATTAGATTTCACCAACCCAGTAACAAATGTGAACTCCTGAAGCACTATACCAGTCTTACCATGGAGTCACAAACAGTTCTCTTGGGCACTCCAGTCTATCTTGCCACCCAGGCAAGATGAACTTAGTGATAAATGGACACGCCAAAGATCACAAAATATTCAAGTTCCTCCAAGTCCCAAGAGATCAGTCACTTACCCCAGATCAACTTGTACTTTGATATGACACCAAAGACAATGCTGGTAGCCAATCCTATAGTAAACTAATTAAGAAAAGAAATTAGTTATTTACAGGTTAAAGCAGGCAACATGTATGCACAAATGAGTTAGTCTATGGTTTCCAAAATGTGACAGATGTAGTAGTGTGTCCACTGAATGTCTTGGGGCTAATCCAGGTTGCCCCTGGGGATGTCTGCTTTTGTTTCTTAGCTCCAGCCCTTGTGTGAGTCCAAACAGCAAAGAGATAACTATTTCCTCTTGTGAGTATCTTCATATGACTTTCCCCCAGAGTTCAAACCAATGTGACATGTGCTTCTGCATGTAACTGCCCCATCCCCATGAAGAAATCAATGACGTTTTTGTCCTACAATGGCCCATTTAGTTTTGATAGTCCTTCTTGATGAGCGGAAGCATTCTTCCTGCTTAGGTTCATAAGTTCAGCACAGGCACTTTTACAGTTATAAAGCAAACTTATATTTTACCTTGTAAACAAATTCCCAAGAGATTGTACAGAAACACATCAGCCCCTTGTAAGATAAGGAGAGGATGACATGATGATGGGTGAGGACATTTTGTTCAAAATAGCAGCTGTAAAGTATAAGGGCGATAACTTGTTTGTATCAATGTATATAAGGTAAAGTCATAGGAGGAGCATCTTTGTATTGGCCAAGGGGACAGAATCCTTGTATACACATTGAGCCTTTACCTTGTCATAGGCATACATGTGAGAGCCTGTGACCCGTTGGGTAGGGTGCTAGAACCGTGCTTTGCTGACAATAAACCTGGCCGAGCACCTTTGCCACCAAACCGTGCCTGTGGTCTTTCTTTACGAATAACATTGAGGTCTGCTGAATTGGCATGCAGCTGATGTTGGAGCTCAAGAAACACCAGCACTTAGCAGCATTAACCTTGCAGCAGTAACAATAGTTCTTCTTCGAGTGATTGCTCATGTGTATTCCACAGTAGGTGTGCGTGCTCGCCATGTGCACCGGTGCTGGAAGTTTTTCCCTTAGCAGTACCCGTAGTGGGGGAGCCCCGCTGCGACCCCTGGAGGGGTTCCTCTATATCACGCCATAAAGGGGGCTGTGCCCTCCCCCCACCCTCAGTTCCTTCTTGCCGTCAGTGAAGGTAGTCGGAACTTGTGCTCCAGCATTGCTGTAGCTTCTATCCTTGGTAGTACCTTGACTGTTACTAGTTTTCTGCAGTTAGTAGCCTGGCCTGGGGCATGCCCCGAGCCCCAGGCTTCAAGTCATGCAACTCCTGTCGCAATTCCATGCCCAGAAGCAATCCACACTCCGAGTGTCTTCGCTGCCTGTGCGAGGCTCACATAAGTGAGCGGTGTAAAATTTGTAAGTCTTGGTGGCTATCACCTCAGCCCGCTGGGTCTCGGAGCTTAGGGCCCTGACCTCCGAGCCCCCGTACATGGTCTTCCATAGGGATACGGTCCAGCTCCGCCCGCACCCAGCTTCTGCTGAAGGTAGTCTCGGCTTTTCACATAGAACAGGACATTTTTCTCCCGGTTTTCTGTCCTAAGCCCCATTCCTCCAATGAGGAACAGCGCCTGCACATGTTAGATGTGCGTAGAGCGCTGGCCTTTTACCTGGACAGAACTGTCCTTCTGCAGCAGTAAAAACATGCTCCATGGGGGCTGGCTCCCTTGTTGTCACCAGAGAATTTCCGCGTCTCCTCAAGATATTGGTTGGGGTTGTCCTCACCTTTGTTGTAGCCCGATAGGTGCCAGAGGATCACTGTCAGAACCAAGATTGGCATCTGTCCCACAGGACAGGCTTTTGGCCGAGTGCCTACTGGTCACCAATATCTTACCCTTGGGACGTTCCTCAGTCCCTGAGGTCTCACTCTTTGACTTGTTCCAGAAATAGATCACCAAACCCAACGGTGGCTCCTGCTCCCAAACCATCTGAGCTGCAAGTGACCAATGAGCCTATTCTCCCTGGACCTCTGGGGCTATTCGGACTGGATTCTCTGGTGCAATAACAGGACCCATCGCTGGCACAGCAAACCGCATCTTCATTCTTTCCAGATGACTCTCTGTGACAGAATAGTACTCTCCCTTAGTGCCTGAGTGCTTTAAGGCATATCAAGATCTCCTGAGGCATATGGCTGCTATCTTGGGTATCCAGCTGGAATTACTGCAGGAGAATACGCATAAGATGCTGGATAGTCTCCAACAATCAGCTCCAGGGAGAGTAGCCCTCCCAATAAATGAGGCTCTTTTGGAGCTTACCAAAGCCCTTCTGGAATACTCCAGTTTCTTTGCCTCCCAAGGGAAAGCATTTGGAGAAGCAGTGCTTCATTCCCATTCAGAGTTTGGACGGTTTCTACTCCCATCTGGCCCTTAATTCTCTGGTGGTAACTGCAGGGCATGGCAGGGAAGGTTTAAATCCACAGAGTCCAAAAGGATGGATTTAATGGGGAGAAAGATTTATATCTCCTCTTCCCTGCAAATGTGCATCGCAAACCAGCAGCCGTTGCTCTCTACATATGTCTTTGTTAATTGGGTGACCATGTCTAAGTTAATGGACAAGTTGCCTGAACCCTCCAGGGGAAGAATTTATGGCATGCTTGCAGAAGGCTGTACTTGTAGGGTCTGCAAGACCTTGTTGCAGTCAGCTCTGAACGTGGTGAATGCCTCAGCCAGCATCAGCAGTGACCATGAGGAGGGCCTCCTAGCTGAAGAATTTGGGTATTGTGCCCAATGTGCAGCAGACCACTGATGACTTACCTTTTGAAGGCTGGGTTTGGTTTTCAGAAAAAACAACAAAACCCTACATTGTTTTAAAGACTCCCAAGCTACTTTACATTTTGGTAGTATGTACTCTGGCTGTGAAGAGATGCCACTATGCTTCTGTCTGGAGTGGCTCACAAGTGAGAATACTAACCTCAGGGCAGAATGTTAAGAAGCAGGACACAAACCCCAAATTGGTTGTGAGTTCTATAATTAGTTTTCACCAGCCAAATAGCAAATGTAAACTCCTCAGTTACTATACAGCCTTAACATAGAGTTCCAGACAGTTCCTTAGGTATTCCAATCTATCTTGCTGTCCAGACAAGCTTGACTCTGTGATAGATGGTTACTTTACACCAAAGATCGCAAAATATTTAGGTTTCTCTAAGTCCTAAAGGATCAGTCATTTACCCCAGGTCAATTTGCACTTTAGCTCTCACACAGAAAACAACCTTTTTAGCCAGTCCTGTAGTAAACTAACTAAAGGTTTATTAACTAGGAAAATGAGTTATTTACAAGGTTAAAATAGATTGATTATTAGATTTGTTAGATAGATTGTCGGGCTCATGGGTCAGTGGCTCGAGGTCTAGTTGGCAGCCAGTATCAAGCGGAGTGCCCTAGGTGTCGGTCCTGGGGGCGGTTTTGTTCAACATCTTTATTAATTATCTGGATGATGGGATGGATTGCATCCTCAGCAAGTTCGCAGATGACACTAAGCTGGGGGGAGAGGTAGATTGCTGGAGGGTAGGGATAGGGTCCAGAATGACCTAGACAAATTGGAGGATTGGGACAAAAGATATCTGATGAGGTTCAACAAGGACAAGTGCAGAGTCCTGCACTTAGGACGGAAGAATCCCATGCACTGCTACAGGCTGGGGACCGACTGGCTAAGCAGCAGTTCTGCAGAAAAGGAGCTAGAGATTACAGTGGATGAGAAACTGGATATGAGTCAGCAGTGTGCCCTTATTGCCAAGAAGGCTTAATGGCATATTGGGCTGCATTAGTAGGAGCATTGCCAGCAGATGGAGGGAAGTGATTATTCCCCTCTATTCAGCACTAGTGAGGCCATATCTCACTACAGAAAGGATGTGGACAAATTGGAGAGTCCAGCGGAGGGCAACAACAATGATCAGGGGCACATGATTTACGAGGAGAGGCTGAGGGAACTGGGCTTGTTTAGTCTGCGGAAGAGAAGAGTGAGGGAGGTTTTGATAGCAGCATTCAACTACCTGAAGGGGGGTTCCAGTGAAGATGGAGCTCAGCTGTTCTCAGTGGTGGCAGATGATAGAACAAGGAGCAATAGTTTCTAGTTGCAGTGGGGGAGGTTTAGGTTGGATATTAGGAAATATACTATTTCACTAAGAGGGTGGTGAAGCACTGGAATAGGTTACCTAGGGAGGTGGTGGAATCTCCATCCTTAGAGGTTTTTAAGGCCTGGCTTGACAATGCCTTGGCTGGGATGATTTAGTTCGGGTTGGTCCTGCTTTGAGCAGGGGGCTGGACTAGATGACCTCCTGAGGTCTCTTCAAACTCTAATCTATGATTCTATACATACATAAATGAGGTGCAGTTTTAGGTTTCAGATGGTGATTGAGCTGCTGAAATATGCCAATTCTCAATGTCCACTAGGGCTAATCCAAGCTAGTCTTGGGGATCTCTTGCTTATGTTTAGGAATCTTTTTTCCCGTACAGTACAAATATCATAAAAAGACCCCTAATTCCTTCTGGTCAGGGATTTTTATCACCACCTTCCCAGAGTCCAAGCTGATGGGATGAGCGCTTCTGCATGTAACCTCTTCATGGGTGGGTGGGTGGGGGAAACAACCAACAAAGTCTTTGTTCCACAATGACCCATTTGGAGTCAACAGTCGTTCATGATAGGCAGGCGATAACACCTTCTGTAGCAATTCAGCATTTTGCAATAAGTGACTTTTTTTTCCTGTTGGGTGAGTTAGACTTTCAGCACAAACATTTTACAGTTGTAGAGAAAACGCTTAAGTATTACCTTGTAGTATAGTATACAGATATTATAAGTAGGATTAATACATGCAGTGTCTTACAAGCATTCCATAAAGTCTAAACACTAAACGCATTCTTATAACAGTAATATCTATTTTAGCTATACAAACCCAAAGGTAAACCAGACTGGTTTCCAGCTACACATTTGTCAATGAGGCCTGGGACTTTGGCATAAGCAGGCACCTAGTCTGCCAGCATCACACCCCCAATGCAAAATTGGTGTAGGAAGGGGTCACATTCCTGAATAGGCCTCAGTTTCCCCCTCCTTCCCCCCCATTCATGATAGGGCATCTGCCACTCCATTTTCTTTCCCCGTGATTTGAATTATTTCCATGACATATTTCTGCAGTGCTAGGCTCTAGCATAATAGTCTTGGATTGGTCCCTTTAGCTCTGTGCAACCATACTAGAGGAGAATGATATGTTAAAACCTTAAATTTTTTATTAAGCAACTTAAACCTTATTTGTGTAACAGCCCAAACGATGATATAGCATTCCTTTGAAGGGGTCAACAAATGTGGACAAGGGGGATCCAGTGGACATAGTGTACTTAGATTTCCAGAAAGCCTTTGACAAGGTCCCTCACCAAAGGCTCTTACATAAATTAAGTTGTCATGGGATAAGAGGGAAGATCCATTCATGGATTGAGAACTGGTTAAAAGACAGGGAACAAAGAGTAGGAATAAATGGTAAATTTTCAGAATGGAGAGGGGTAACTAGTGGTGTTCCCCAAGGGTCAGTCCTAGGATCAATCCTATTCAACTTATTCATAAATGATGTGGAGAAAGGGGTAAACAGTGAGGTGGCAAACTTGGCAGATGATACTAAACTTCTCAAGACAGTTGAGACCAAAGCAGACTGTGAAGAACTTCAAAAAGATCTCACAAAACTAAGTGATTGGGCAACAAAATGGCAAATGAAATTTAATGTGGATAAATGTAAAGTAATGCACATTGGAAAAAATAACCCCAACTATACATAAAATATGATGGGGGCTAATTTAGCTACAACTAATCAGGAAAGAGACCTTGGAGTCATCATGGATAGTTCTCTGAAGACGTCCACGCAGTGTGCAGCAGCAGTCAAAAAAGCAAACAGGATGTTAGGAATCATTTAAAAAGGGATAGAGAACAAGATGGAGAATATCTTATTGCCCTTATATAAATCCACGGTACGCCCACATCTTGAATACTGCGTACAGATGTGGGCTCCTCATCTCTAAAAAGATATACTGGCATTAGAAAAGGTTCAGAGAAGGGCAACTAAAATGATTATGGATTTGGAACGGGTCCCATATGAGGAGAGATTAAAGAGGCTAGGACTTTTTAGCTTGCAAAAGAGGAGACTAAGGGGGGGATATGATAGAGGTATATAAAATCATGAGTGGTGTGGAGAAATTGAATAAGGAAAAGTTATTTACTTGTTCCCATAATATAAGAACTAGGGACCACCAAATGAAATTGATGGGCAGCAGGTTTAAAACAAATAAAAGGAAGTTCTTCACACAGCGCACAGTCAACCTGTGGAACTCCTTGCCTGAGGAGGTTGTGAAGGCTAGGACCATAACAGGGTTTAAAAGAGAACTAGATAAATTCATGGAGGTTAAATCCATTAATGGTTATTAGCCAGGATGGGTAAGGAATGGTGTCCCTAGCCTCTGTCTGTCAGAGGGTGGAGATGTATGGCAGGAGAGAGATCACTTGATCATTACCTGTTAGGTTCACTCCCTCTGGGACACCTGGCATTGGTCGTGGTCGGTCACAGGATACTGGGCTGGATGGACCTTTGGTCTGACCTAGTATGGCCATTCTTATGTTCTTGCTCTATGACAGCATAGTTCTGTTCAGTGGTAGTCAGTTTTTTTACTCAAGAAGGCAATGGGAGCCTCTTGTCCCCTAACCTTACGGTAGTCTTGCACCTAATCCAATGTTGGAAGCATCAGTGCACAGCACAACGTGTTTGCTGAAGTGAGGGCTGGCTAAAACTGGCTCTTTAGACAAAGCCTCTTTTATGTCCTTGAAGCCTGTCTCAACCAGTCTGACTTCCCCTTTTTTGTAAGGTCTGTTATGGGGGCCACAATGTCACTAAGCCCCTTTACAAACCTCTGGTAATAGTTGGCCAGACCAGTAAAGGATTCTTGCTTTGTCGGGTAAGCCAACTCTGAACAGCGTCTACTTTTAAAATGTCAGGGTGAACAAATCCACTGCCCATCCTGTGTTCTACATAAGATACCTCTGCAGCACCCATTTTGCACTTGGTGACCTTGACAGTGACATTGGCTTCTCTACACCTCTAACATTATTCCCACATGGTGCAAATGCTGTTGTCAGGGGGTTACTAAAGATACATAGGCCCTGGCACAATTCTGTAATCCCTGCAACACTTCATTGACGAACCTTTGGAAAGTGGCCCTGTCAAGGCTGTATCCCTACTTTGAACTTTAGGGTACAAGTGTGGGGGCCTGCATGAAGACTTCTAAGCTTAACTACCAGCTTAGATCTGGTCCGCTGCCACCATTCCCACAAGCTAATTCCCTTCCCTGGGAAGCTTTGAGAAACCTTTCACCAATTCCCTGGTGAATACAGATCCAAACCCCTTGGATCTTAAAACAAGGAGAAATTAACCATCCCCCCTCCTTTCCCCCACCAACTCCTGGTGAATACAGATCCAAACCCCTTGGATCTTAAAACAAGGAGAAATTAACCATCCCCCCTCCTTCCTTTCACCCACTCCTGGTGAATACAGATCCAACCCCCTTGGATCTAAAAACAAGGAAAAATCAATCAGGTTCTTAAAAAGAAGGCTTTTAATTAAAGAAAAAGGTAAAAATCATCTCTGTAAAATCAGTATGGAAAATAACTTTACAGGGTAATCAAACTTAAAGAGCTCAGAGGACCCCCCTCTGTCTTAGGTTCAAAGTACAGCAAACAAAGATAAACACTCTAGTAAAAGGTACATTTACAAGTTGAGAAAACAAAGTAAAACTAAGACGCCTTGCCTGGCTTTTTACTTACAAGTTTGAAATATGAGAGACTTGTTTAGAAAGATGGGGAGAACCTGGATTGATGTCTGGTCCCTCTCAGTCCCAAGAGCGAACAAACCCAAAACAAAGAGCACAAACAAAGGCCTTCCCCCCCCCCCCCGAATTTGAAAGTATGTTGTCCCCTTATTGGTCCTTTGGGTCAGGTGTCAGCCAGGTTACCCGAGCTTCTTAACCCTTTACAGGTAAAAGGATTTTGGAGTCTCTGGCCAGGAGTGGTTTTTAGTACTGTACACAGGAGAGCTGTTACCCTTCCCTTTATAGTTATGACACACACCCCAAATCACAGATCGCGTTGGACGTCCGGTTCCACACTGGCTGTGATTTCTTCCTGGAGCTCTAGGAGAAAACAGAGTTAATAAGACACATGTACCTTTAGACATACTACTGATTATATAAAAACTAACAATATGTTTCATTCCAAGAACAATTGTTAACCAGTTAACTCTGGGAAACTTTCCCGGGAGAGTGCATCAGCCACTTTGTTAGAAGCTCCCGAAATGTGTTGTATTTCAAAATCAAAATCTTGGAGAGCTAAACTCCACCGAAGAAGTTTTTTGTTATTCCCCTTGGCGGTATGAAGCCACTGTAGCGCAGCATGGTCTGTTTGTAGTTGGAAACGCCGTCCCCAAACATATGGGCTTAGCTTTTCCAGCACGTACACAATGGCGTAGCATTCCTTTTCGCTGATTGACCAGTGGCTTTCCCTCTCAGACAGTTTCTTGCTGAGAAACACGACAGGATGGAATTCTTGATCCGGTCCTTCCTGCATTAAAACTGCTCCCACGCCCCGCTCGGACGCATCTGTGGTTACTAGGAACGGTTTGTCAAAGTCTGGGGCCCTTAGTACAGGGTCAGACATGAGCGTCGCCTTAAGCTGGTTAAAGGCCTTTTGACACTCATTAGTCCACTGAACTGCATTTGGCTGTTTCTTTCTGGTTAGGTCTGTCAGCGGGGCGGCGATTTGGCTGTAGTGGGGTACAAATCGCCTATAATATCCGGCCAAGCCTAAGAAGGATTGGACCTGTTTCTTTGACTTTGGAACCGGCCACTTTTGGATAGCATCCACTTTGGCCTGTAGGGGATTTATAGTTCCTTGACCCACCTGGTGCCCCAAGTAAGTCACTCTGTTTTGGCCTATTTGACACTTTTTAGCCTTAACAGTTAGTCCTGCCTGCCGGATGAGCTCGAAGACTTTTTCCAGGTGCTCCAGGTGTTCTGTCCATGAATCAGAAAAAATGGCCACATCATCGAGGTAGGCAACTGCAGATTCTCCCAATCCCGCTAGGAGACCATCTACAAGTCTTTGGAAGGTGGCGGGTGCATTTCGCAACCCGAAAGGGAGTACATTGAATTCATACACCCCTGCCTGGGTGACGAAGGCTGACCTTTCCTTAGCGGGTTCATCTAGTGGTACTTGCCAGTATCCTTTTGTTAAGTCTAAAGTAGAGATGAATTGGGCGTGTCCCAATTTTTCCAATAGCTCATCTGTGCGTGGCATTGGATAGTTGTCAGGACGAGTTACAGCATTTAGCTTACGGTAGTCCACTCAAAAGCGTATTTCCCCATCTGGTTTGGGAACTAGAACCACTGGAGATGCCCATGCACTATTAGAGGGGCGGATTATACCCATCTGTAGCATGTCCTGGATCTCCCTTTGTATAGCAGTTTGGGCATGAGGTGACTCCCGGTAGGGTGGGGTTCTAATTGGGTGAGCATTACCTGTGTCAATGGAGTGGTATGCCCGTTCGGTCCGTCCTGGAGTGACTGAGAAAATTGGTGCAAAGCTTGTGCACAGCTCCTTGATCTGCTGTCGCTGCAGACGTCCAAGGGTCGTGGAGAGGTTCACCTCTTCCACGCCACCATTCCTTTTTCCTTCGTAGTAGACACCTTCAGGCCACTCCGCGTCATCTGTTTCCTGGGCTGTAAACTCGCAAATGTTTAATTCTCTGGAATAAAAGGGCTTAAGAGAATTAACATGGTATACCTTAGGCTTTATGTTGGAGGTGTGGGAGGCTATGAGATAGTTAACAGCTCCTAGGCGCTCCTGGACCGTGAATGGTCCTTCCCACGATGCTTCCATTTTATGGGCCTGGAGCACCTTTAAGACCATGACTGGTCTCCTACTTTGAAGGACCGTTCTCTGGAATGTTTATCATACCAGGCCTTTTGCTCTTCCTGAGCATCCTTTAGGTTTTCTTTAGCAAGGGCTAAAGAGTGTTGGAGGGTGCTTTGTAGGTTGCTTACAAAGTCTAGAATGTTAGTTCCTGGAGAAGGCGTAAACCCCTCCCATTGCTGCTTCACCAACTGTAATGGCCCCTTAACATCGCGGCCATACACAAGTTCAAATGGTGAAAACCCTAAACTGGGATGTGGTACAGCCCTGTAGGCAAAAAACAACTGCTGCAACACTAGGTCCCAATCATTGGAGTGTTCATTTACGAATTTACATATCATGGCCCCCAAAGTTCCATTAAACCTCTCCACCAGACCATTGGTTTGATGGTGATGAGGGGTGGCAACCAAGTGATTCACCCCATGAGCTTCCCACAGGTTTTTCATGGTCCCTGCCAGGAAATTAGTTCCCGAATCTGTAAGGATGTCGGAGGGCCACCCTACCCTGGCAAAAATGTCTGCTAATGCCTGGCACACACTTTTAGCCCTGGTGTTGCTTAAGGGTACAGCTTCCGGCCATCGGGTAGCAAAATCCATGAAAGCCAGTACGTACTGCTTTCCTCTGGGTGTCTTCTTTGGGAAAGGACCCAGAATATCCACAGCTACTCGCTGAAATGGGACCTCAATTATGGGTAGTGGCTGGAGAGGGGCTTTGACCTGGTCTTGGGGCTTTCCCACTCGTTGGCACACCTCACAAGACCGGACATAATTAGCAACGTCCTTGCCCATTCCCTCCCAGTGGAAGGACTTCCCCAACCGGTCTTTGGTTCTATTCACCCCAGAATGGCCACTGGGATGATCATGGGCTAAGCTCAAGAGCTTTACCCGATACTTAGTGGGAACTACCAACTGTCTTTGAGGATGCCAGTCTTCCTGGTGCCCACCAGAAAGAGTCGCTTTGTATAAAAGTCCTTGTTCTACAACAAACCGGGATCGGTTAGAAGAGCTGAGAGGCGGTGGGGTGCTCCGCGCCGCCGACCAAGCTTTCTGAAGGCTGTCATCTGCTTCCTGCTCAGCCTGGAACTGTTCCCTTGATGCTGGAGACATCAGTTCCTCCTTGGACTGTGGACTGGGGCTTGGTCCCTCTGGAAGCGATGCAGGTGCTGGGGCTGTTTCCATTGACTGTGAACCGCTGTCCGCTGGTGCACTATGTGGTATCTCAGGCTCTGGCTGAGCCTCTTGGGTAGGGTTATCTGCTGCTTCCGCCAGGTCAGGCTTGCTGGTGCCCTCTGGCGTTGGAGTTGTAGACGGGTCTGCAAGCGCTGGACTCAGTGCTGGCAATGGTTCTGGTGCTGGTTGCGTTGCCAGTTCCGGTTCTGGGACTGGTTTTGGCTGGGTCTCTGGGATTGGATCCACTACGGCTGTTGCAGTCGTTAGCAGGGGATCCGGTTCCACCACCTTTGTTTGGGTCTCTGGTAACACAGACGGGGCCCTGGTGGACGGCTCAGGAACAGGGATGGGGGTGAAAGCTTGCTTAGCCTGGCTGCTGGTGACTATTCCCACCCTCTTGGCTAGCTTTACATGGTTGGCCAAGTCTTCCCCCAGTAGCATGGGAATGGGATAACTGTCATAGACTGCAAAAGTCCACATTCCTGACCAGCCCTTTTACTGGACATGCAACTTGGCTGTAGGCAAGGTTACAGACTGTGACACAAAGGGTTGAATTGTCACTGGAGCCTCCGGGTTGATGAGTTTGGGGTCCACTAGGGATTGTGGATAGTCGACACTTGTGCCCCAGTGTCTCTCCAAGCGATAACCTTCTTTCCGCCCACTCTCAAGGTTTCCCTTCGCTCCGAGGGTATGAGAGAGGCATCTGGGTCTGGGGATCTTTGGTGTGATTGTGGTGTAATGAACTGTAATCGGTTGGGGTTCTTGGGGCAGTGAGCCTTTATATGTCCCAGTTCATTACATTTAAAACATCGCCCTGCTAAGGTATCACCGGGGCGATGTTGGTTGGTGGAGACTGGTGTGGTGGGGTGAGAAGGCGTCTGGGGTTTCCCTTGGGATGTGGGTGGGGCCCTGGCTTGTCCCCGGTGGTAAGGTTTTGTTTCGGCTTGCCCCTTCTGATATTCGCTCCAACTGCTACTAGCCTTTTTCTTTTCTGTCACCTCCACCCATTTGGCTCCAATCTCCCCCGCCTTGGTTACAGTTTTGGGCTTCCCATCTAGGATGTACCTTTCCTCAGGAACACCCTCTAAAAACTGCTCCATTTGCAATAGGAAGGGCAACTCTTCCGTAGATTTAACATTTGCTCCTGATATCCAGGCATCCCAATTTTTCCCAATGTGGTAGGCATGTCGGGTAAATGACACATCGGGTTTCCGCCTTAGGGCTCTGAACCGCCGACGGGCATGCTCAGGTGTTAGCCCCATTCTGATTCTGGCCTTGTTTTTAAAAAGTTCATAACTGTTCATGTGTTCCTTAGGCATTTCAGCCGCCACCTCTGCTAAGGGTCCACTGAGCTGCGGCCTCAGCTCTACCATGTACTGGTCTGCAGGGAGGCTGTATCCAAGGCAGGCCCTTTCAAAATTTTCTAAGAAGGCCTCAGTATCATCGCCTGCCTTGTAGGTGGGGAATTTTCTGGGATGGGAAGTGGTACCTGGTTGTTAGGATGGGCTGTTCTATCCGCCCTAGAATCATAGAATCATAGAATATCAGGG
>NW_020664546.1:1638941-1682794 GCF_002925995.2 Terrapene triunguis
GGTACAAATCGCCTATAATATCCGGCCAAGCCTAAGAAGGATTGGACCTGTTTCTTTGACTTTGGAACCGGCCACTTTTGGATAGCATCCACTTTGGCCTGTAGGGGATTTATAGTTCCTTGACCCACCTGGTGCCCCAGGTACGTCACTCTGTTTTGGCCTATTTGACACTTTTTAGCCTTAACAGTTAGTCCTGCCTGTCGGATGCGCTCGAAGACTTTTCCCAGGTGCTCCAGGTGTTCTGTCCATGAATCAGAAAAAATGGCCACATCATCGAGGTAGGCAACTGCAGATTCTCCCAATCCCGCTAAGAGACCATCTACAAGTCTTTGGAAGGTGGCGGGTGCATTTCGCAACCCGAAAGGGAGTACATTGAATTCATACACCCCTGCCTGGGTGACGAAGGCTGACCTTTCCTTAGCGGGTTCATCTAGTGGTACTTGCCAGTATCCTTTTGTTAAGTCTAAAGTAGAGATGAATTGGGCGTGTCCCAATTTTTCCAATAGCTCATCTGTGCGTGGCATTGGATAGTTGTCAGGACGAGTTACAGCATTTAGCTTACGGTAGTCCACGCAAAAGCGTATTTCCCCATCTGGTTTGGGAACTAGAACCACTGGAGATGCCCATGCACTGTTAGAGGGGCGGATTATACCCATCTGTAGCATGTCCTGGATCTCCCTTTGTATAGCCGCTTGGGCATGAGGTGACTCCCGGTAGGGTGGGGTTCTAATTGGGTGAGCATTACCTGTGTCAATGGAGTGGTATGCCCGTTCGGTCCGTCCTGGAGTGGCTGAGAAAATCGGTGCAAAGCTTGTGCACAGCTCCTTGATCTGCTGTCGCTGCAGACGTCCCAGGGTCGTGGAGAGGTTCACCTCTTCCACGCCACCATTCCTTGTTCCTTCGTAGTAGACACCTGCAGGCCACTCCGCGTCATCTGTTTCCTGGGCTGTAAACTGGCAAACGTTTAATCCTCTGGAATAAAAGGGCTTAAGAGAATTAACATGGTATACCTTAGGCTTTATGTTGGAGGTGTGGGAGGCTATGAGATAGTTAACAGCTCCTAGGCGCTCCTGGACCGTGAATGGTCCTTCCCACGACGCTTCCATTTTATGGGCCTGGAGCGCCTTTAAGACCATGACTTGGTCTCCTACTTTGAAGGACCGTTCTCTGGAATGTTTATCATACCAGGCCTTTTGCTCTTCCTGAGCATCCTTTAGGTTTTCTTTAGCAAGGGCTAAAGAGTGTCGGAGGGTGTTTTGTAGGTTGCTTACAAAGTCTAGAATGTTAGTTCCTGGAGAAGGCGTAAACCCCTCCCATTGCTGCTTCACCAACTGTAATGGCCCCTTAACATCGCGGCCATACACAAGTTCAAATGGTGAAAACCCTAAACTGGGATGTGGTACAGCCCTGTAGGCAAAAAGCAACTGCTGCAACACTAGGTCCCAATCATTGGAGTGTTCATTTATGAATTTACGTATCATGGCCCCCAAAGTTCCATTAAACCTCTCCACCAGACCATTGGTTTGATGGTGATGAGGGGTGGCAACCAAGTGATTCACCCCATGAGCTTCCCACAGGTTTTTCATGTTCCCTGCCAGGAAATTAGTTCCCGAATCTGTAAGGATGTCGGAGGGCCAACCTACCCTGGCAAAAATGTCTGCTAATGCCTGGCACACACTTTTAGCCTTGGTGTTGCTTAAGGGTACAGCTTCCGGCCATCGGGTAGCAAAATCCATGAAAGTCAGTACGTACTGCTTTCCTCTGGGTGTCTTCTTTGGGAAAGGACCCAGAATATCCACAGCTACTCGCTGAAATGGGACCTCAATTATGGGTAGTGGCTGGAGAGGGGCTTTAACCTGGTCTTGGGGCTTTCCCACTCGTTGGCACACCTCACAAGACCGGACATAATTAGCAACGTCCTTGCCCATTCCCTCCCAGTGGAAGGACTTCCCCAACCGGTCTTTGGTTCTGTTCACCCCAGAATGGCCACTGGGATGATCATGGGCTAAGCTCAAGAGCTTTACCCGATACTTAGTGGGAACCACCAACTGTCTTTGAGGATGCCAGTCTTCCTGGTGCCCACCAGAAAGAGTCGCTTTGTATAAAAGTCCTTGTTCTACAACAAACCGGGATCGGTTAGAAGAGCTGAGAGGCGGTGGGGTGCTCCGCGCCGCCGACCAAGCTTTCTGAAGGCTGTCATCTGCTTCCTGCTCAGCCTGGAACTGTTCCCTTGATGCTGGAGACATCAGTTCCTCCTTGGACTGTGGACTGGGGCTTGGTCCCTCTGGAAGCGATGCAGGTGCTGGGACTGTTTCCATTGACTGTGAACCGCTGTCCGCTGGTGCACTATGTGGTATCTCAGGCTCTGGCTGAGCCTCTTGGGTAGGGTTATCTGCTGCTTCCGCCAGGTCAGGCTTGCTGGTGCCCTCTGGCGTTGGAGTTGTAGACGGGTCTGCAAGCGCTGGACTCAGTGCTGGCAATGGTTCTGGTGCTGGTTGCGTTGCCAGTTCCGGTTCTGGGACTGGTTTTGGCTGGGTCTCTGGGATTGGATCCACTACGGCTGTTGCAGTCGTTAGCAGGGGATCCGGTTCCACCACCTTTGTTTGGGTCTCTGGTAACACAGACGGGGCCCTGGTGGACGGCTCAGGAACAGGGATGGGGGTGAAAGCTTGCTTAGCCTGGCTGCTGGTGACTATTCCCACCCTCTTGGCTAGCTTTACATGGTTGGCCAAGTCTTCCCCCAGTAGCATGGGAATGGGATAACTGTCATAGACTGCAAAAGTCCACATTCCTGACCAGCCCTTTTACTGGACATGCAACTTGGCTGTAGGCAAGGTTACAGACTGTGACACAAAGGGTTGAATTGTCACTGGAGCCTCCGGGTTGATGAGTTTGGGGTCCACTAGGGATTGTGGATAGTCGACACTTGTGCCCCAGTGTCTCTCCAAGCGATAACCTTCTTTCCGCCCACTCTCAAGGTTTCCCTTCGCTCCGAGGGTATGAGAGAGGCATCTGGGTCTGGGGATCTTTGGTGTGACTGGGGTGTAATGAACTGTAATCGGTTGGGGTTCTTGGGGCAGTGAGCCTTTATATGCCCCAGTTCATTACATTTAAAACATCGCCCTGCTAAGGTATCACCGGGGCGATGTTGGTTGGTGGAGACTGGTGTGGTGGGGTGAGAAGGCGTCTGGGGTTTCCCTTGGGATGTGGGTGGGGCCCTGGCTTGTCCCCGGTGGTAAGGTTTTGTTTCGGCTTGCCCCTTCTGATATTCGCTCCAACTGCTACTAGCCTTTTTCTTTTCTGTCACCTCCACCCATTTGGCTCCAATCTCCCCCGCCTTGGTTACAGTTTTGGGCTTCCCATCTAGGATGTACCTTTCCTCAGGAACACCCTCTAAAAACTGCTCCATTTGCAATAGGAAGGGCAACTCTTCCGTAGATTTAACATTTGCTCCTGATATCCAGGCATCCCAATTTTTCCCAATGTGGTAGGCATGTCGGGTAAATGACACATCGGGTTTCCGCCTTAGGGCTCTGAACCGCCGACGGGCATGCTCAGGTGTTAGCCCCATTCTGATTCTGGCCTTGTTTTTAAAAAGTTCATAACTGTTCATGTGTTCCTTAGGCATTTCAGCCGCCACCTCTGCTAAGGGTCCACTGAGCTGCGGCCTCAGCTCTACCATGTACTGGTCTGCAGGGAGGCTGTATCCAAGGCAGGCCCTTTCAAAATTTTCTAAGAAGGCCTCAGTATCATCGCCTGCCTTGTAGGTGGGGAATTTTCTGGGATGGGAAGTGGTACCTGGTTGTTAGGATGGGCTGTTCTATCCGCCCTAGAATCATAGAATCATAGAATATCAGGGTTGGAAGGGACCTCAAGAGGTCATCTAGTCCAATCCCCTGCTCAAAGCAGGACCAATTCCCAACTAAATCATCCCAGCCAGGGCTTTGTCAAGCCAGGCCTTAAAAACCTCCAAGGAAGGAGACTCCACCACCTCCCTAGGTAACGCATTCCAGTGCTTCACCACCCTCCTAGTGAAATAGTGTTTCCTAATATCCAACCTGGACCTCCCCCACTGCAACTTGAGACCATTGCTCCTTGTTCTGTCATCTGCCACCACTGAGAACAGCCGAGCTCCATCCTCTTTGGAACCCCCCTTCAGGTAGTTGAAGGCTGCTATCAAATCCCCCCTCATTCTTCTCTTCTGGAGACTAAACAATCCCAGTTCCCTCAGCCTCTCCTCATAAGTCATGTGCTCCAGACCCCTAATCATTTTTGTTGCCCTCCGCTGGACTCTTTCCAATTTTTCCACATCCTTCTTGTAGTGTGGGGCCCAAAACTGGACACAGTATTCCAGATGAGGCCTCACCAATGTCGAATAAAGGGGAACGATCACGTTCCTCGATCTGCTGGCAATGCCCCTACTTATACAGCCCAGAATGCCGTTAGCCTTCTTGGCAACAAGAGCACACTGTTGACTCATATCCAGCTTTTCGTCCACTGTGACCCCTAGGTCCTTTTCTGCAGAACTGCTACCTAGCCATTCGGTCCCTAGTCTGTAGCAGTGCATTGGATTCTTCCATCCTAAGTGCAGGACTCTGCACTTATCCTTGTTGAACCTCATCAGGTTTTTTTTGGCCCAATCCTCTAATTTGTCTAGGTCCCTCTGTATCCGATCCCTACCCTCTAGTGTATCTACCACACCTCCTAGTTTAGTGTCATCTGCAAACTTGCTGAGAGTGCAGTCCACACCATCCTCCAGATCATTAATAAAGATATTAAACAAAACCAGCCCCAGGACCGACCCTTGGGGCACTCCGCTTGAAACCGGCTGCCAACTAGACATGGAGCCATTGATCACTACCCGTTGAGCCCGACGATCTAGCCAGCTTTCTATCCACCTTACAGTCCATTCATCCAGCCCATACTTCTTTAACTTGGCTGCAAGAATACTGTGGGAGACCGTATCAAAAGCTTTGCTAAAGTCAAGGAATAACACATCCACTGCTTTCCCTTCATCCACAGAGCCAGTTATCTCATCATAGAAGGCAATTAGGTTAGTCAGGCATGACTTGCCCTTGGTGAATCCATGCTGACTGTTCCTGATCACTTTCCTCTCCTCTAAGTGTTTCATAATTGATTCCTTGAGGACCTGCTCCATGATTTTTCCAGGGACTGAGGTGAGGCTGACTGGCCTGTAGTTCCCCGGATCCTCCTTCTTCCCTTTTTTAAAGATGGGCACTACATTAGCCTTTTTCCAGTCATCTGGGACCTCCCCTGATCGCCATGAGTTTTCAAAAATAATGGCTAGTGGCTCTGCAATCTCATCCGCCAACTCCTTTAGCACCCTCGGATGCAGCGCATCCGGCCCCATGGACTTGTGCACGTCCAGTTTTTCTAAATAGTCCCGAACCACTTCGTTCTCCACATAGGGCTGGTCACCTTCTCCCCATATTGTGCTGCCCAGTGCAGCAGTCTGGGAGCTGACCTTGTTCGTGAAGACAGAGGCAAAAAAAGCATTGAGTACATTAGCTTTTTCCACATCCTCGGTCACTAGGTTGCCTCCCTCATTCAGTAAGGGGGCCACACTTTCCTTGACTTTCTTCTTGTTGCTAACATACCTGAAGAAACCCTTCTTGTTACTCTTAACATCTCTTGCTAGCTGCAACTCCAAGTGTGATTTGGCCTTCCTGATTTCATTCCTGCATGCCTGAGCAATAGTTTTATACTCCTCTCTGGTCATTTGTCCAATCTTCCACTTCTTGTAAGCTTCTTTTTTGCGTTTAAGATCTGCAAGGATTTCACTGTTTAGCCAAGCTGGTCGCCTGCCATATTTACTATTCTTTCTACACATTGGGATGGTTTTTTCCTGCAACCGCAATAAGGATTCTTTAAAATACAGCCAGCTCTCCTGGACCCCTTTGCCCTTCATGTTATTCTCCCAGGGGATCCTGCCCATCTGTTCCCTGAGGGAGTCAAAGTCTGCTTTTCTGAAGTCCAGGGTCCGTATTCTGCTGCTCTCTTTTCTTCCTTGTGTCAGGATCCTGAACTCGACCATCTCATGGTCACTGCCTCCCAGATTCCCATCCACTTTTGCTTCCCCTACTAATTCTTCCCTGTTTGTGAGCAGCAGGTCAAGAAAAGCTTTGCCCCTAGTTGGTTCCTCCAGCACTTGCACCAGGAAATTGTCCCCTACACTTTCCAAAAACTTCCTGGATTGTCTGTGCACCGCTGTATTGCTCTCCCAGCAGATATCAGGGTGATTAAAGTCTCCCATGAGAACCAGGGCCTGCGATCTAGCAACTTCTGCTAGTTGCCAGAAGAAAGCCTCATCCACCTCATCCCCCTGGTCTGGTGGTCTATAGCAGACTCCAACCACGACATCACCCTTGTTGCTCACACTTCTCAACTTTATCCAGAGACTCTCAGGTTTTTCTGCAGTTTCATACCAGAGCTCTGAGCAGTCATACTCCTCTCTTACATACAACACAACTCCCCCACCTTTTATGCCCTGCCTGTCCTTCCTGAACAGTTTATATCCATCCATGACAGTACTCCAGTCATGTGAGTTATCCCACCAAGTCTCTGTTATTCCAATCACATCATAGTTCCCTGACTGTGCCAGGACTTCCAGTTCTCCCTGCTTGTTTCCCAGGCTTCTTGCATTTGTGTATAGGCACTTAAGATAACTCATTGATCGTCCCTCTTTCTCAGCATGAGACAGGAGTCCTCCCCTCTTGCGCTCTCCTGCTTGTGCTTCCTCCCAGGATCCCATTTCCCCACTTACCTCAGGGCTTTGGTCTCCTTCCCCCGGTGAACCTAGTTTAAAGCCCTCCTCACTAGGTTAGCCAGCCTGCTTGCGAAGATGCTCTTCCCTCTCTTCGTTAGGTGGAGCCCGTCTCTGCCTAGCACTCCTCCTTCTTGGAACACCATCCCATGGTCGAAGAATCCAAAGCCTTCTCTCCGACACCACCTGCGTAGCCATTCATTGACTTCCACGATTCGACAGTCTCTACCCAGGCCTTTTCCTTCCACAGAGAGGATGGACGAGAACACCACTTGCGCCTCAAACTCCTTTATCCTTCTTCCCAGAGCCACGTAGTCTGCAGTGATCCGCTCAAGGTCATTCTTGGCAGTATCATTGGTGCCCACGTGGAGAAGCAGGAAGGGGTAGCGATCCGAGGGCTTGATGAGTCTCGGCAGTCTCTCCGTCACATCGTGTATCCTAGCTCCTGGCAAGCAGCAGACCTCTCGGTTTTCCTGGTCGGGGCGGCAGATAGGTGACTCAGTCCCCCTGAGGAGGGAGTCCCCGACCACCACCACCCTCCTCCTCCTCTTGGGAGTGGTGGTCGTGGAACCCCCATCCCTAGGACAGTGCATCTTTTGCCTTCCAATCGGTGGAGTCTCCTTCTGCTCCCTTCCCTCAGATGGGTCATCTAGTCCACTCTCCGCATTAGTACCTGTGGAGAGAACATGGAAACGATTGCTCACCTGTATCTCCATTGCTGGTGCATGGACACTCCTCTTTCTCCTTCTGGAGGTCACATGCTGCCAGACCTCTGCACAATCCTTTTGTCCCTGCTGCGCCTGCTCTGAATCTTCAGAACATTGTGGCCGTTCTGAAGATTCTGGAACTGGAACTAGCCCTTGCTACTTCCAGTTCATGCTTCCTTTCTTTTTCTCTCGCCTCCTCTTTGGCTTTTTCCAGCTCCATAGTTCTCTTGTGGGCCTCCTCTTTGGCTTTTTCTTCTTTCTTTTAGCTCCATCTCTCTCTTGTGGGCCCCCTCTTTGGCTTTCTCTTCTCTTTCTCTCAGCTCTATCTCTTTTTCTTTCAGCTCCATAGCTCTCTTGTGGGCCTCCTCTTTGGCTTTTTCTTCTTTGGTAGTCATTTTCCTGTTTTCTGGTGCTGGGTCACACCCCTCTGCAGTTGACTGAAACTGGGATGCACTCAGCTCTGGCTGCTGCTGAGTTAACAGAGACTTTCTAACTAGCTACTCCCGAGGATGTAAAAAGAAAAAAAAACAATTCAGCTTGTAAATTCCTTTTACCAGTCGTTTGCTCATTAATTGAACCCTTCTCTTAACAAAGGCTCTTGTTAAAAAAACTTAACACCTCTGCCTTCAGGCAAGGAGAGATAAGATCTGCATCTACCTTCAGCTCTGCTTTCCAAGCAGCTAGAAGGAAAAAAAAATCTTATTGGCTTTTGGGTTTAAAATGATCACCACCACTCTGCCACCATGTCAAGGCTGTATCCCCACTTTGAACTTTAGGGTACAAGTGTGGGGGCCTGCATGAAGACTTCTAAGCTTAACTACCAGCTTAGATCTGGTCTGCTGCCACCATTCCCACAAGCTAATTCCCTTCCCTGGGAAGCTTTGAGAAACCTTTCACCAATTCCCTGGTGAATACAGATCCAAACCCCTTGGATCTTAAAACAAGGAGAAATTAACCATCCCCTCTCCTTTCCCCCACCAACTCCTGGTGAATACAGATCCAAACCCCTTGGATCTTAAAACAAGGAGAAATTAACCATCCCCCCTCCTTCCTTTCACCCACTCCTGGTGAATACAGATCCAACCCCCTTGGATCTAAAAACAAGGAAAAATCAATCAGGTTCTTAAAAAGAAGGCTTTTAATTAAAGAAAAAGGTAAAAATCATCTCTGTAAAATTAGTATGGAAAATAACTTTACAGGGTAATCAAACTTAAAGAGCTCAGAGGACCCCCCTCTAGTCTCAGGTTCAAAGTACAGCAAACAAAGATAAACACTCTAGTAAAAGGTACATTTACAAGTTGAGAAAACAAAGTAAAACTAAGACGCCTTGCCTGGCTTTTTACTTACAAGTTTGAAATATGAGAGACTTGTTTAGAAAGATGGGGAGAACCTGGATTGATGTCTGGTCCCTTCAGTCCCAAGAGCGAACAAACCCAAAACAAAGAGCACAAACAAAAGCCTTCCCCCCCCTCCCCAAGATTTGAAAGTATTTTGTCCCCTTATTGGTCCTTTGGGTCAGGTGTCGGTCAGGTGTCAGCCAGGTTACCCGAGCTTCTTAACCCTTTACAGGTAAAAGGATTTTGGAGTCTCTGGCCAGGAGGGGTTTTTAGTACTGTACACAGGAGAGCTGTTACCCTTCCCTTTATAGTTATGACAGGCCCCTACGTTAATTACTCCAAAAGGCATAACCTTAAGCTCAGGCCAGATTCCACTATAAAAGCTGATTTTTCCTGGGCGTCCACATCTAAGGAATCTGCAGTACCCTCACATCAAATCCAGTGTGCTTATGAATTTTGCATCTTCCAGTAGATCCAGTAGATCCTGTACTTGGAATGTGGGGTAGTATAGTTCACGTTGGGTGATAGCATTAAACCTTCTATAGTCAACTTAAAACTTCCTCTTGGTTTTAACCCTTTTAGGTACCATGTCAATAGGGGATACCCAGGGGCTTTTTGCTTTAGTAATTACCCCCATATCCAGCATGCTTTCCAATTCCTCCAGAATTTGCTTCTGCATTTCTCCTTTAGTACATGATATGCTTTGCTAGGAGCAGGACAGGACCATGTAGTTTCAATGGTATGTACAGTCTTGTCAGTTAAACCTGACTGGTTGGAAAATACCTGCCTGTGGTGTTGCAAAAGAGCTAACATCTCCTGCTTTAGGGTGGGGTTCAAACCCTCCCACATTTCAATGCTCTACAGAGGAATTTCTTTCTTACTCTCCCTGACCAAATCAATTAATGGGGTCAGTAAACATTCCCTCATCAGCATAACAAATCATATTCATTGCCATTTCCCTTTCATGCTAAGCTTTCAGTCTACAGTATGAACACCTCAGGAATGGAGGTTGTTTGTAACTCTGAACAAAATATTGTGATTGTTCTTAGTTGACAACGGAACATGGGCTTAATACAGTATTGAAATGTTACTATAAAGAAAAAAAATGCTACTTTTTAACCATCTTAATTTAAATGAAACAAGCACAGAAACTTTGTCAAATCTTTTTTTAAACTTGCCCTTTATTTTTTTAGTAGTTTACATTTAACAAGGTACTGTACTGTATTTGCAGTTTTGGGCAGTTTGACTTTATATGACTGGGAGCCCCACAGTGCTGGCAGACTACCTGCCTTCTCTTAGGGTAGGGATTTTAAAATCTGGGCTCCCTACGGGATTTTTTTTTTTATCATAGTTGGGGTTAGGTTTATTTCCAGACACCTTCTCTTCTTAACATGGGGAACAAAGGGATTTCCTTTCCCCTGGGATTTGCGCCCCCCATGAGCCCTAGATTCAACATATCAGCAATTTCTGCAGCCTCCAAAACAGTAGAAGAGGTTTTTGTTGTCACAAATGGCTGCCTTCACCTCATCTGTAACTGCCCATAACAATTGCTCTTGGGCTATCAGATCAAACAGTTCTTCTCTGAGTGATGATCCCTAGGTGTGTTCTACACATGGGTACACAGGTGCGCCATGTGCCCAAGTATGGAGATTCTTCAAAGCAATGCCTGTTGACCCATATGTGCATGGTGTCTTCCCTCATGCTCCCAATGGAGGGTACAGTAGGCTGTGTAGGTCAACGCCTGTCCAGTTCCTTTTTACTGCCGCATGGCCCGAGTCAGAATTGTGTCCTCCTTCAGTCCACGCATGACCTGTAAAGTAAAATATGTGTAAATATATTTTATGTATTAGCTTGGTACTTATATAGTTAGTGTATATAATATACAATGGTTCCTCTCTTCCCCGCCCCCCCAATCGGGGTGACTCCTCCCTGGTCCTGGAACTATGCCCAGAGTCCTGGGATTCAAGAACTGCATCTCCTGCCCTCACTCTTTCTCTATCAGGGATGAGCATGAACAGTGCCTATACTGTCTGGGAGAGGCATATATTTCTGCAAAGTGCAGTATCTGCCAGTCATTTCCACCCAGAACTCGAGGCCCGAGAGCTCCATTTGAAAAAGTTCTTCATCAAAGAAGCTATGAGGTGCCTGTCATAACTATAAAGGGAAGGGTAACAGCTCTCTGTGTACAGAGACTCCAAATCCTTTTACCTGTAAAGGGTTAAGAGGCTCGGGTAACCTGGCTGACACCTGACCCGAAGGACCAATAAGGAGACAAGATACTTTCAAATCTTGGGGGGGGGGAAGGCTTTTGTGTGTGCTCTTTGTTTTAAGGGGTGGTTCGCTCTTGGGACTGAGAGGGACCAGACATCAATCCAGGTTCTCCCCATCTTTCTAAACAAGTCTCTCCTATTTCAAACTAGTAAGTAAAAAGACAGGCAAGGCGTCTTAGATTTACTTTGTTTTCTCAACTTGTAAATGTACCTTTTTACCAGTGTGTGTATCTTTGTTTGCTGTACTTTGAACCTAAGACAGAGGGGGGTCCTCTGAGCTCTTTAAGTTTGATTACCCTGTAAAGTTATTCTCCATACTGATTTTACAGAGATAATTTTTACCTTTTTCTTTAATTAAAAGCCTTCTTTTTTAAGAACCAGATTGATTTCTCCTTGTTCTAAGATCCAAGGGGGTTTGGATCTGTATTCACCAGGGAATTGGTGAAAGGTTTCTCAAGGCTTCCCAGGGAGGGAATTCTTGTAATGGTGGCAGCAGACCAAAGCTAAGCTGGTAGATAAGCTTAGAAGTTTTCATGCAGGCCCCTACATTTGAACCCTAAAGTTCAAAGTGGGGATACAGCCTTGACAGTGCCACTATGACCTGGAGCCAGGAGACTCTCCCCCCCCCCCCCACCACATAGATCGGACTCAGCCGTGCCCCTCCAAGCAGTTGCCTTGGAATGGAGTCTCTAACACTGAAGCCCAAGGACTCTTCCCATAGGGCTCCCTCTGAGAGTAAGAGACGCTCTCATAGACAATATGGGGAGATCCCTGCAGAGCACTTGTGACACTCTCCACCCCATATTCACCATAGTGCTGGGATTATGACATATATTTTGTAGAAGATGCATCATAATTGTTATGTGAGGTGTCAATGGAAAAGTTATGGTTTGCTGAATATGATTATCTTATTTGCATGTATCATTTTTTATGTGGAGTTATGAATATTGACTATGCATCTGTATTTCAAATGTATTTGTTCCCGAGTAATACAGACGTTCCCTGACTTACGCAAGCATTCCGTTCCGGAACGCCTTGTGTAACTTGAATTTTGCATAAGTCGGAAGCATGTCTCCAACCATTATGCAAAAAAAACCCCCACCCTCCTATTTCTAGTTTTCCGTAAGCTCGGGTTTGCATACGTCGGGTTTACGTACTCGGGGAGCATCTGTACCCACAAAATAGTTTATATCCAGTCTAGTCAGCATATTGTGAATAAACTATTTAAGGTAAAGGTCCATCAACAAAAACAATGGGCCAAGGGAAAAGCCTATCCTCATCTGATGATCTTTCCTGTGGATGCGTCAGTCAGGGTATGAGTAATGGCTGCTAGGATGCATCAAAGCTTGCAAGGGCATGTGACTAGATCACGTAGCCCACGAAAGCTTATGCTCAAATAAATGTGTTGGTCTCTAAGGTGCCACAAGTACTCCTGTTCTTTTTGCTGATACAGACTAACACGCTGCTACTCTGAAACCTGACTAGATCATGTAATACTGGACTCCATCTTGTTGCTTATACTTTTCCACAAACTGCTGGGGGCTTGGCTTGAAACAAAGAAGTTCCCTCCACATGGACGAACTGGGCTTCACTCCCCCTACAACACAACACCTGAGGGACAAAGACTGAAATGGGGGAGGGGGTCCCAGCAGGACAGAAGAATTCCAGCCTGTGTATGCAAAAACTGTAACCTACTTGTATTAGCTAACAGGATGAGATACTACTTGATTCAAATCCTATCTAATTTATAAAGCTTAGATTGCGTTTGTTTTATTTTTTAGATAATCTGATCTGTACACTATTACTTAATCTATCTTGCTGTCGTTAATTTGTTTTATATTTTTACCTAAAACAGTGTGCTTGAAATGCTTGGGGAATCTGCTCAGGAACAAAACCTGGTGTATTGTCATCTCCACATTGAGGGAGAGGCAGACTGGGTAATAATCTTATACTAGTCAGGCTTTTGACCAGGGCAAGATAGTACAGCTCTGGGGTCCTAGGCTGTGGAGCTGGGGGAGGGAGGTTGTTTGGCTGGAGCCTCTCTATTTTTAGTTCATGAGTGGCTGAGGAGAAGAATTCATGTAACTGCAGTTGGGTTTGTCCCTGTGTCACCGTGCCTCAGTGGGTCACAACTGAGAATACCAAATTCATGACAAACTGCTGAGAAATAGGGAAGACACACCCCAAAACTGGTGGTTATTCTTCCATAAGATACGCCAAACCAGCAACCAAAGTAAACTTCTGTCTCACCACACTGGCTAACAAGTAGTCAGAAATGCAGCCTCCTTAGGTCCTGGATTCAACACCCAGACACTAGACTTAATAAGTGGTTATTTAAAACCAATTTCATCAAAGGGTTCTTCTGATCCAAAAGGACCAGCCATATACCCAGATCAATATTTAACTCAGATCTTACCCAATAATCATCCTGTTGCCAATACTATAGTATCTAATATCTAAAGGTTTGTTATAAAAAGAAAAAATGGTGAGAGTTAAAATTGGTTAAAGGAATCAAATACATACAACAATTGCAGACTTCTTGTATCAGGTTTGGAGCAGCGGTGGAATAAACTGCTGGCTTGTTAAGTCTCTGGTTGCTTCCAAATAATTGGAAGGTCCTCCGTCCCTTGGTTAGAATGTGCCCATTAGTATAAGTCCATAGTCTAGAGATCAGAGCAAGAAAGAGGCAAAATCGAGATTTTTCTAGGGCCTTTTATAGCTTCTGCCATGTGGAGAGAAACTTCATTGTCCTAAACCAGTGTTTCCCAAACTGTGTTCCACGGAACACTGGTGTTCCGCATGATGTGAATAGGTGTTCCGTGAAAGAATCATAATTTTTAAAAAGGGTCTTTAAATTTTTTTAATTTTAAATTTGGCACATTTGAAGCGTAGTTTACAACTCTTTTTGAATGACTATAATTTAACATAAAACTCTTTTTCCGGTTATTGATAGATCTCGTATTGAATATCATGGCGTAAAGAGAACATGGCATGCAAGCATGTTGACGTCTACCCCTTTCGGGCACATTTCAGTTAGTGATGTTGTATCCCTTCCGATCGAGGCTGCGCGAACTGCAGTGATATGCACACACCATTCTCTTTACGCCATGTTGAATATACCATATTCACTCAACACGTTCAAACTTGTGGGTCTTTACCGTGTGTGCAATAAGCACAACTAAACTAGCTTCACTCGAAACTAGCTTCACTGGTCCTGCCATGCGGGCAGGAGACTGGACTCGATGACCTCTCGAGGTCCCTTCCAGTCCTAGAATCTATGAATCTATGAAACAATATAAATATTTGTGACAAACAAAATTTGACAAAAATCAGTATTTCTAAATATTGTTACTAAACCTAATCACCATGGATTTGTGGCTAAAAGAAGGAATTTTGAAACGAAAAGCAAGTTCTTCTGGTACTCCAACTGTGGCCGAAATAAACAAGCAAAATATTGTGACACTTGGAAGTGAGGATGAACAATCGCAGTCTTTTGTTGCCAAAAAATCTGTTAGTACTAGTGAATTATCCAAGGTGAAAGAATTTCCACCGAAGTATATAAAAAAAAGAAGAAGAAGCAGGTGTTAAAAGACCGAAAGTATGATGAAAGTTATTTGTCTTTCGGTTTTACGTGTGTTGGAAATAAAGATGTTCCTGATGCGCAGTGTGTCGTGTGCAACACTTCATTGGCTCCTGCTAAACTTCGTAGGCATTTGGAAACTAAGCATGCTGAATACAAAGACAAAGATAAAAGTTTTTTCAAGAGGAAGCGTGACTCACTTGGAAATTGTAAACTTCTGATGATTAAAATTGCTAAAACAGACAACAAAAGTGCAACAGAGGCATCTTATCGAGTAAGTTACCGTATAGCGCTTGCCGGAGAAGCTCACACTATTGGAGAAACACTTATCAAGCCTTGCACGAAAGATATTGTAACGTGCATGTTGAGTGAGCAGTCTGGTAAAAAAATTGATGCTGTACAGTTGTCAAATAATACCGTTGCACGCCGTATTAAAGATCTTGTCGATGACTTAGAAAAAGAGCTAGTTTGCCGACTGAACATTTGCCATGAGTATTCATTGCAGCTAGATGAGTCCACTGACGTTTCAGGACTTGCTGTGCTACTAGTATTTGTCCTATATAGATTTAATAATATTATTGAAGAGGACCTGCTCTTATGTGAATTCTGCAAAGCAACACAACTGGAGAAGAAATATTCAACTGTATCAACAATTTTATCAGAAAGCATGAAATTAGTTGGGGAAAATGTATTGATATATGTACTGACGGTGCTCGGGCAATGATTGGGAAGATGAAGGGAGTTGTAACGCGAATCATAAGTGTGGCACCAGAAAGCACTAAGAGCCATTGTGTTCTACACAGACAAGCACTTGCAGTTAAAAAAATACCAGCGTATCTGAAAATTGTGCTCAATGAAGCAGTACAGATTATCAATTTTGTCAAATCTCGACCACTTCAATCCAGGTTATTTAAAATGTTGTGTGAGGAAATGGGTAGTCAGCACAAAGTGCTTCTTTTACATATGGAAGTGAGGTGGCTATCCAGAGGAAAAGTGCTTGTGAGGCTTTTTGAGCTTTGTAGTGAACTACTGGTATTCTTCACTTCAGATAATTCAGGATGAAAATTTAATGACTGTCTGACAAATTCCTCATGGCTAATGAGACTTGTGTATCTTGCAGATATTTTTGCAAAATTAAATGAAATTAATCTGTCGCTGCAAGGAAAAAATGTGACCATTTTTACTACAATGGATAAAATTTCGTTGTTAAAAAAGAAACTGGAATTCTGGGCATCTTCTGTAGAACAGAATAACTTCGACTGCTTCCCTACAGTACATGAATTTCTGACTGAAATAAATTCTACAGTCCATGAAGAAGTTTCCAGCACCATTTTACAGCACTTACATGACTTGCAGGCCTCTTTATTAGAATATTTTCCTACAACTACTGATGATAATGCTTGGGTTTTAAATCCATTTGTAATTACAGCCAAACCAGTCGGCTTTACTGTGCACGATTATGAAAGTCTAATTGACTTAATTTCTGACTCTGATTTGAAACAAAAGTTTAAGGATCTTCCGCTGAATAATTTTTGGAGCAGCCTAATAGAAGAGTACCCTAATGTGGCCAAATGTGCAGTTCGAGTGCTCCTTCCTTTTGCTACAACATAGTTGTATGAGACGGGATTTTCGTATTATACTGCAACAAAAAACAAATATCGGAATAGACTTGATGCTGTGCCTGACATGAGGATTCAACTTTCCAGCATTATTCCTAATATTAAGCAAATTTGTGATAGAAAAACGCAGAAACACCAATCCCATTAAATCCAAATTTGTATTTCAGTTTATAAAAATAGATTTTCCTAGTAAAAATCTAATTTGTTTGGTGTTTGTGTATATATAAAAACAGGTTTTTTTAAGTAGAACGCTGTTTTTAATTTTGACTCTTGCACTTGATTTTTGTACTACTTTATATGCGCTTTCCAGTTAGAAATTGTTAGTTAAAGTTATTTTAAATTTGTATTTTTGCTTTGTTTTATAAAATAAAATATATTTGAGCATAAATAACGCAATTTTTTATTTGAAAACCAAACTACTACAAAATAATATTATAAGTGTTCCGTAATAGGCTAAAAAGTGTTCCGTAGCCAAAAAAGTTTGGGAAACGCTGTCCTAAACAAAGCCCTCAGCATAGTTTGTGGGAAAGTACAGGCACACAAGATGGAGTTTAGTATCACGTGATCCAGTCACATGCCCTTGCATGCTTTGATGAGTCAGTGCAGCCATTACCTATACTCTACCTAGTATCTATTACTATACTCTACACCAATATTCCACATGAGGATGGACTACAAGCTGTCAGGAACAGTATCTCTGATGAGGCCACAGCACACCTGGTGGCTGGTCTTTGTGACTTTGTCCTCACCCACAACCATTTCAGATTTGGGGACAACTTATACCTTCAAGTCAGCGGCACTGCTATGGGTACCCGTGTGGCCCCACAGTATGCCAACATTTTTATGTCTGACTTAGAACAACACTTCCTCAGCTCTCGTCCCTTAGCACCCCTCCTCACACTACATTGATGACATCTTCATCATATGGACCCACGGGAAGAAGGCCCTTGAGGAATTATACCTGGATTTCAACAATTTCCACCCCACCATCAACCTCAGCCTGGACCAGTCCACACAAGAGATCCACTTCCTGGACACTACAGTGCAAATAAGTGATGGTCACATAAACACCACCCTATACCAGAAACCTAATGACCACTATACTTACCTCATGCCTCCAGCTTCCATCCAGGACACATCACGCGATCATTTGTCAAGCCCTAAGCCAAGCCCTAAGATACAACTGCATTTGCTCCAATCCCTCAGGCAGAGACAAACACCTACAAGATCTCTCTCAAGCATTCTTAAAACTACAATACCCACTGGGGGAATTGAGGAAACAGATTGACAGAGCGAGATGGGTAACCAGAAGTCACCTACTACAGGGCAGGCCCAACAAGGAAAATAACAGAACACCACTGGCAATCACGTACAGCCCATAGCTAAAACCTCTCCAGCGCATCATCAACGATTTACAACCTATCCTGGAAAACAATCCCCCACTCTCACAGGCCATGGGAGACAGGCCAGTCCTCGCCTACAGACAGCCCCCCCAACCTGAAGCAAATACTCACCAGCCACTACACACCACGGAAACACTAACCCAGGAACCAATCCCTGTAACAAACCCTGTTGCCTTCTCTGTCCCCATATCTACTCTAGCGACACCATCATAGGACCCAACTGCACCAGCCACACCATCAGAGGCTCATTCACCTGCACATCTACTAATGTGATATATGCTAGCATGTGCCAGCAATGCCCCTCTGCCATGTACATTGGCCAAACCAGACAGTCTCGATGTAAAAGGATAAATGGGCACAAAGACAACAGGAATGCTAACATACAAAAGCCAGTAGGAGAACACTTCAGTCTCCCTGGACATTCAATAACAGATTTAAAAGTAGCCATCCTTCAACAAAAAAACTTCAAAAACAGACTTCAAAGAGAAACTGCAGAGCTACAATTCATTTGCAAACTTAACACCATCAATTTGGGCTTGAATAGGGACTGGGAGTGGCTGGCTCTCTACAAAAGCAATTTTCCCTCTCTTGGTAATGACACCTCCTCATCAATTATTGGGAGTGGACCACATCCACCCTGACTGAACTGGATTTGTCATCACTGGTTCTCCACTTGTAAGGTAATTCCCTTCTCTTCATGTGCCAATATATATGTATGCCTGTATCTGCAATTTTCACTCCATGCATCTGAAGAAGTGGTTTTTTTACCCACGAAAGCTTATGCTCAAATAAATCTGTTAGCCTTTAAGGTGCCACTGGACTCCTTGTTGTTTTTATACTCTACCTAGAATGTCCTCAGGAAAGTCCCTCAGGTGGGATGAGCTACTTTCATGGTCCATTGTGTTCATTGATGGGCCGTCAATTTAAACATTCCCTTCACAATGTGCTGGCTAGACTGGATGTAAATACCTTGTGGGTGTTACCACAGGAGCAAACACATTTGAAATACAGGCATATGGTCAATATTCATAACTTCAGATACAAAAATGATACATGAATACAAATAGGATAATCACATTCAGCAAATCATAACTTTTCCATTGACAACTTACATGCAATACTTCGTACAAGATTTGCGGCAATTGTATAACAGTGGAAACAACAATGATCAACATGGTCCTGTTTTAATCATATAACGTTACACCCTTCCTGTGTAAGTGTCTGTGTGAGTGCAGGACTGGCAGCAGTCTACAGCTTGTCACAGCCACACAGTGTGTGTGGGGGGGGGGGGGCAGATTTGTATGTCAGAGGGCTCAGCAGTTCCAGGTTGCATGCTGCGGATGCCTATCACAGCACCATCCAGAAGAAATGAGTTCCCTCCCCAAGCTGGTCCTGGTCGGGTGAGATGTCATGTACAGAACCCACGGAACTGGTGCTACTGAAAAGCCTCAGACTGTATGGGAAGGCATGCAAAAAGAGGGATCTACTGGTTCCAACAGTGACTGTGGTACTGAAGCAAAAGGATGAACATTTGCCAGCCCCATCTACAAGTGCAGCTCCGAGCTCATTGTTGGTACTGCCTCGTTAACCTAGAGACCATTTGGCTGCAACAAACAAGCTGGGTCCTTCAGGTATTTCTGCTGGAACTCTCCAGACTCCTGGCTGTATGAAGACCTTTCTAACACCAGAGGTTAGATTCCTCCCCTACCCCACAGTCTCCATTCCTTTCTGGACCTACTCTCCTAAGGGCCATCCTTATTCTAGCGGAGGAATTGTTAGTGATGTCTCAGGAGCAGTTCCATCTCCAGCCATTGGGGAGGAGCAACCGAATACTGATAGTATTGCCACTACTGATGGAACCATCCTTGGAGTCAGAGGAGGTAGCTGCACCAGTATCTCCGCGGAGGCACAGGACCCCTGACAGGCAGTCGAGAGGCTACAATTACCATCCCTCCGCTTACAGCTCCCCCAGGGTCTGTTGGTGCAGATACCCATGGGGCCCACTGCAACTGATGAATCCCTCCTTTTTGCCTTTTTGGGCCTTTGGGACCTCTATGGCAGGCATCCAGACCCCTCAGGAGTTGTACTGCATCTCCCTCTCTCATCAGCCAGAACCATTGGTGTATGAGAAGGAAGAGCCAGAACCAGTTCTGCTGGTACTGACGGTTCCAACAGGGGCTTCTTCTTCTCCAGACTCCTGTGTCACCTTCTCCACCAGACGATTACTGTCAGTATCAGGAGCTATTATAATGGGTCACTAATGATCTACAGATCCCATTAAAGGAGATCCAGGACCTTCAACACCAGCTCTTGGACATTTTGCAACTCCAAGGACTGACCAGGGAGGCCCTCCCAATTAATGAGGCCATATTAGAACTGCACAGAATGGTTTGGTGCACACCAACATCTTATGCCCCTAAACACATTCTTATAACACTAATATCTATTTTAATAATACTAACCCACAGGTAAGCCAGACTAGTTTCCAGCTACGCATTTGTCAGTGAGGCCTGGGGCCTTGGCATGAGCTGGCAACTGGTCTGCCAGTGTCACAGTCACAATAATGGTCAGTTTCAATACTGCTCACAGTGGTTTTTTGGATAGTCCTCCCTTCCTGTTAGACAGCAGGATTACTACCAGAAAGGCCACTCATCACAGAGGAGAAGGTTCTCTGGTTCGGGATTTAACCAGCTGGCTGATTCCACCCCCGCCCCATCCCGGGATCCAGCAAACACCTATTTTGATACATGTCTAGGACAGTGATCCAGTGGTATTCTCTCCTTCGCCATCTTCCTTGTTTGGGAACAGGCTGACTCATTTTTATGGTGTCTGGGACTTGATTACCATGAACATCTGGGTCCTAAGCACAGTCAGATCAGGTTATGCCATACAGTTCCTCTCCATTCCTCCTCCCTGACCCCTACCCCAGCTTTCTTCGTGGACTCCTCTCATGAGACACTGCTCCTCAGGCAGGTTCAGTCTTTACTGGCCTGGGGGGCTGTAAGGGGAGGTCCCTCTGCAACATTAGGGATGGGTTCTATTCCCAGTAGTTCCTAGTTCTTCTTCAAGTGCTTGCTCATGTCAATTCCATGTTAGGTGTGTGCGCATCCATGTGCATGGCTGCCAGAGATTTTTGCCTTAGTAGTATCTATAGGGCTGGCTCTGGCACCCTGTGGAGCCCCACACTCATGCAGCAATATATTAGGCACCGCCAACCCTGCGCCCTCTCAGTCCCTTCTTACTGCCCATGATGGTCGCTGGAATGCTGCCTTCTCTTGCAACAGAAAGTGTTAATAGTGGTTTCTCAAGCATTTCTTCCCTTCCTGAAAGACAGAGTGGTCCAAATTGTGACGGACAATACCACAGCGATGTTCTATATCAACAAGCAAGATGGAGCACACTCGACAGCACTGTGCCAAGATGTTTTCCAGTTATTGGGCTTCTGTGTGCAGCATGCCATTCATCTCGTGGCCTCAACTCCCAGGGACCAGGAATGTGTTAGCAGATCTCCTCAGCAGGTCCTTCTCCTCTTCTCCAGACGTGGTTGACATTCTTCAGAGGTGGGGAACTCCTCAGGTGGACATGTTTGCATCCAGACAGAACAGGAAGCTTTGCTCGATTTTGCGGGCTCACCAAAAGTTCCCTGTCGGATGTCTTCCTATCTCCATGGTCAGGGGCTTTGCTGCCAATACCACTGGTCCACAAGGTCCTCTTGAAAATCAAGTGGGAGAGAGCAAAGGTGATCCTGATAGCTCCGGAGTGGCCACGCCAGCACTGATTCAGCACTTTGTTAGAACTGTCGATAGCATCACTTCTGCTCCGACCAGACTTGCTCTCCCAGAACCACGGCCATCTGCTGCACTCGAACCTAGCATTTCTGCACCTGATGGCATGGCTGCTGCGTGGCTGAATGCGGAGGAGCGTGCATGCTTGGAGCAAGTGCAGCAGGTCCTAATGGGTAGTAGAAAGCCCTCCGCCAGGGTAACCTACCCTGGCTAAATGAAAGTGCTTTGCACATTGGACCTCCAACTAGAATCTTTCTCCTCACTGGGCCTCACCACAGTCCATCTTAGACTACCTGTTTCATCTCAAGCATCAACGTCTGGCCTTCTCATCAAGGTTCATCTGGTGGCCATCTTGGCCTTCCACCCTCCAGTCCACGGTAAACCACTTTTCCCCCATGAGATGACAATCAGGTTCCTGAAAGGTCTAGAGTGTTTTTACTCTCAGGTTTGTGACCCTATCCCTCCTTGTGACCTGAACCTGGTGCTGGCAAGACTCATGCTCTCCCCCCCCCCCCCCCCCGAGCCATTAGATTCTTGTTTGCTGCTGCTCCTCTTGTGGAAGGTCTCCTTCCCAGTGGCGATTACTTTGGCATGAAGAATTTCAGAGATTAGAGCACTGACATTGGGAACCCCCCTATACAGTGTTTGACAAGGTCCAGCTGTGGCCCCACCAAGCCTTCTTACCGAAGGTGGTATCACAGTTCTACACTAATCAGGACATATTAAGAACATAATAATGGCCCTACTGGGTCAGACCAAAGGTCCATCTAGCCCAGTATCCTGTCTTCCAACAGTAGCCAGTGCCAGGTGCCCCAGAGGGAATGAACAGAATCAAGTGATCCATCGTCTGTCATTCATTCCCAGCTTCTGGCAAACAGAGGCTAGGGACACCGTTCCTGCCCATCCTGCCTAATAGCCATTGATGGACCTATCCTCCATGAATTTATCTAGTTCTTTTTTTGAACCCTGTTATGGTCTTGGCCTTCACAACATCCTCTGGCAAGGAGTTCCACAGGTTGACTGTGCATTGTGTGAAGAAATACTTCCTTTTATTTGTTTTAAACCTGCTGCCTATTAATTTCATTTGGTGACCCCTAGTTCTTGTGTTATGAGAAGTAGTAAACAACACTTCCTTATCTACTTTTTTTGTATACCAATCATGATTTTATAGACATCAATCATATCTCCCCTTAGCCGTCTATTTTCCAAGATGAAAAGTCCCAGTCTTATTAATCTCTCCTCATATGGAAGCCGTTGCATACCCCTATCATTTTTGTTGCCCTTTTCTGAACCTTTTCCAATTCCAATATATCTTTTTTGAGATGGGATGAACACATCTGCACACAGTATTCAAGATGTGGGCGTACCATGGATTTATATAGAGGCAACATGATGTTTTCTGTCCTATTATCTATCCCTTTCTTAATTATTCCCAGCATTCTGTTCGCTTTTTTAACTGCCTCTGCACATCGAGTGGATGTTTTCAGAGAACTATTCACAATGACTCCGAGATCTCTTTCTTGAGTGGTAACAGCTAATTTAGACCACATCATTTTATATGTATAGTTGGGATTATGCTTTCCAATGTGCATTACTTTGCATTTATCAACACTGAATTTCATCTGCCATTTTGTTGCCCAGTCACCCAGTTTTGAGAGATCCTTTTGTAGCTCTTCGCAGTCTGCCTGGGTCTTATCTTTAGTAATTTTGTATCAGCTGCAAATTTTGCCACCTCCCTTTTTTCCAGATTGTTTATGAATATGTTGAATAGGACTGGTCCCAGAACAGACCCCTGAGGGACACCACTATTTACCTCTCTCCATTCTGAAAACTGACCATTTATATCTACCCTTTGTTTCCTATCTTTTAATCAGTTACCAATCCATGAGAGCACCTTCCCTCTTATTCTGTGGCAGCTTACTTTGCGTAAGAGCCTTTGGTGAGGGACTTTGTCAAAGGCTTTCTGAAAATCTAAGTACACTATATCCACTGGATCCCCTTGGTCCACATGCTTGTTGACCCAGTCAAAGAATTCTAGTACATTGGTGAGGCATGATTTCCCTTTACCAATACCATGTTGACTCTTCCTCAACAAATTAAGTTCATCTATATGTCTGACAATATTGTTCTTTAGAATCATAGAAACATCAGGGTTGGAAGGGACCTCAGGAGGTCATCTAGTCCAACCCCCTGCTCAAAGCAGGACCAATTCCCAACTAAATCATCCCAGCCAGGGCTTTGTCAAGCCTGACCTTAAAAACCTCTAAGGAAGGAGATTCCACCACCTCCCTAGGTAACCCGTTCCAGTGCTTCACCACCCTCCTAGTGAAAAAGTTTTTCCTAATATCCAACCTAAACCTCCCCAACTACAACTTGAGACCATTACTCCTTGTTCTGTCATCAGGTACCACTGAGAAGAGTCTAGATCCATCCTCTTTGGAACCCCCCTTCAGGTAGTTGAAAGCAGTTATCAAATCCCCCCTCATTCTTCTCTTCTGCAGACTAAACAATCCCAGTTCCCTCAGCCTCTCCTCATAAGTCATGTGCTCCAGCCCCCTAATAATTTTTGTTGCCCTCCGCTGGACTCTTTCCAATTTTTCCACATCCTTCTTGTAGTGTGGGGCCCAAAACTGGACACAGTACTCCAGATGAGGCCTCACCAATGTCGAATAGAGGGGAACGATCACGTCCCTTGATCTGCTGGCAATGCCCCTACTTATACAGCCCAGAATGCCGTTAGCCTTCTTGGCAACAAGGGCACACTGTTGACTCATATCCAGCTTCTTGTCCACTGTAACTCCTAGGTCCTTCTCTGCAGAACTGCTTCCTAGCCATTCGGTCCCTAGTCTGTAACAGTGCATGGAATTCTTCCGTCCTAAGTGCAGGACTCTGCACTTCTCCTTGTTGAACCTCATCAGGTTTTTTTTGGCCCAATCCTCTAATTTGTCTAGGTCCCTCTGTATCCTGTCCCTACCCTCCAGCGTATCTACCACTCCTCCCAGTTTAGTGTCATCTGCAAACTTGCTGAGGGTGCAGTCCACGCCATCCTCCAGATCATTAATGAAGATATTGAACAAAACCGGCCCCAGGACCGACCGCTGGGGCACTCCACTTGAAACCGACTGCCAACTAGACATGGAGCCGTTGATCACTACCCGCTGAGCCCGACGATCTAGCCAGCTTTCTATCCACCTTATAGTCCATTCATCCAATCCATACTTCTTTAACTTGCTGGCAAGAATACTGTGGGAGACTGTATCAAAAGCTTTGCTAAAGTCAAGATATATCACGTCCACTGCTTTCCCCTCATCCACAGACCCAGTTATCTCCTCATAGAAGGCAATTAGGTTAGTCAGGCATGACTTGCCCTTGGTGAATCCATGCTGACTGTTCCTGATCACTTTCCTCTCCTCTAAGTGCTTCAGAATTGATTCCTTGAGGACCTGCTCCATGATTTTTCCAGGGACTGAGGTGAGGCTGACTGGCCTGTAGTTCCCCAGATCCTCCTCCTTCCCTTTTTTAAAAATGGGCACTACATTAGCCTTTTTCCAGTCATCTGGGACCTCCCCTGATCGCTATGAGTTTTCAAAGATAATGGCCAATGGCTCTGCAATCACATCCGCCAACTCCTTTAGCACCCTCGGATGCAGCGCATCCGGCCCCATGGACTTGTGCTCGTCCAGTTTTTCTAAATAGTCCTGGTCACCTTCTCCCCATACTGTGCTGCCCAGTACAGCAGTCTGGGAGCTGACCTTGTTCGTGAAGACAGAGGCAAAAAAATCATTGAGTACATTAGCTTTTTCCACATCCTCTGTTACTAGGTTGCCTCCCTCATTCAGTAAGGGGCCCACACTTTCCTTGACTTTCTTCTTGTTGCTAACATACCTGTAGAAACCCTTCTTGTTACTCTTAACATCTCTTGCTAGCTGCAACTCCAAGTGTGATTTGGCCTTCCTGATTTCACTCCTGCATGCCTGAGCAATATTTTTATACTACTCCCTGGTCATTTGTCCAATCTTCCACTTCTTGTAAGCTTCTTTTTTGCGTTTAAGGTCAGCAAGGATTTCACTGTTAAGCCAAGCTGGTTGCCTGCCATATTTACTGTTCTTTCTACACATTGGGATGGTTTTTTCCTGCAACCTCAATAAGGATTCTTTAAAATACAGCCAGCTCTCCTGGACTCCTTTCCCCCTCATGTTATTCTCCCAGGGGATCCTGCCCATCAGTTCCCTGAGGGAGTCAAAGTCTGCTTTTCTGAACTCCAGGGTCCATATTCTGCTGTTCTCCTTTCTTCCTTGTTTCAGTATCCTGAACTCAACCATCTCATGGTTACTGCCTCCCAGGTTCCCATCCACTTTTGCTTCCCCTACTAATTCTTCCCGGTTTGTAAGCAGCAGGTCTAAAAGAGCTCTGCCCCTAGTTGGTTCCTCCAGCACTTGCACCAGGAAATTGTCCCCTACAAGAGTTTTCCAAAAACTTCCTGGATTGTCTGTGCACCGCTGTATTGCTCTCCCAGCAGATATCAGGGTGATTAAAGTCTCCCATGAGAACCAGGGCCTGCGATCTAGTAACTTCTGCTAGTTGCCGGAAGAAAGCCTTATCCACCTCATCCCCCTGGTCTGGTGGTCTATAGCAGACTCCCACCATGACATCACCCTTGTTGCTCACACTTCTAAACTTAATCCAGAGACTCTCAGGTTTTTCTGCAGTTTCATACCGGAGCTCTGAGCAGTCATACTCCTCTCTTACATACAATGCAACTCCGCCACCTTTTCTGCCCTGCCTATCCTTCCTGAACAGTTTATATCCATCCATGACAGTACTCCAGTCATGTGAGTTATCCCACCAAGTCTCTGTTATTCCAATGACATCATAGTTCCTTGACTGTGCCAGGACTTCCAGTTCTCCCTGCTTGTTTTCCAGGCTTCTTGCATTTGTGTATAGGCACTTTAGATAACTCGCTGATTGTCCCGCTTTCTCAGTCTGAGACAGGAGTCCTCCCCTCTTGCACTCTCCTGCTCGTGCTTCCTCCCGGTATCCCATTTCTCCACTTACCTCAGGGCTTTGGTCTCCTTCCCCCGGTGAACCTAGTTTAAAGCCCTCCTCACTAGGTTAGCCAACCTGCTTGTGAAGATGTTCTTCCCCCTCTTCGTTTATTATAGTTTCAACCAGTTTGCCCCATACTGAAGTCAGGCTTACAGGCCTGTAATTGCCGGGATCACCTCTGGAGCCCTTTTTAAAAATTGGCATCACATTAGCTACCCTCCAGTCATTTGGTAGAGAAGCTGATTTAAATGATAGGTTACAGACTACAATTAGTAGTTCTGCAATTTCACATTTGAGTTCCTTCAGAACTCTTGGGTGAATACCATCTGGTCCTGGTGACTTATTGCTGTTTAATTTATCAATTTCTTCCAAAACCTCCTCTAATGATACCTCCATGTGCAAACTGGGAGCATCTCAGAGAATGCTACCATGGAGTCCATGGTAGCATTCTCTGAGATGCTCCCAGTTTGCACATGGAGCATCTCAGAGGTGCTGGACCTCAATCTCTTATCTAGAAGCCTAAATTTGGCCTCCAGGACCTCTCTCTTACCTTTCCCTATGTCAGTGGTACCTACATGTACCACGACCATTGGCTCCTCCCCAGCACTACACATAAGTCTATCTAGATGTCTTGAGAGATCCCCAACCTTCGCACCAGGCAGGCAAGTCACTATGCGGTTCTCCTGGTCATCGCAAACCCAGCTATCTATGTTTCTAATGATCGAATCGCCCATTACTTGCCTCTTTCTAATAGCTGGAGTTCCCTCCCCCGGAGAGATATCCTCAGTGCGAGAGGATACCATAACATCATCTGGAAGGAGGGTCCCAACTATGGGACTGTTTCCCTCTGCTCCAGTTAGGTGCTCTCCTTCCTTGGAACTTTCATCCTCCTCAACAGCGCAGAGGCTGTCAGATTGGGGGTGGGACTGTTCTACTATGTCCCGGAAAGTCTCATCTATGTAACTCTGTCTCCTTCAGCTCCTCCAGTTCAGCCACTCTGGTTTCCAAAGCCCGTACATGGTCTCTGAGGGCCAGGAGCTCTGTAGCCCATAAGATTACTTTGCTAGCTATTATATCCTACTAATCCAGCCAGCCGTATCAAATATGTTTCTTTTTCTGAATTAATCCATTCCATTCTTATATTTTATCAGTATTAATTCCTTTGAATTTAGGATGTGTTGAGGCATATGACATGTGTTTCCTAATAATAAGTTTTGCTGAAATGCAAGAAGCCTACCGGCCTGTAAGATCTGCTATATAGCTAAAAGTATAATCAGTTAAGAGTAAGTCAGCATAAAAGCTGGTAACCTTTGGCACAGTTAAGAATGGTCCTTGAACTTTGGGGAACCAAAGGGAGGAACTATACACAACACTGAACAGGTTTATCTGGCGTCTACAACCGGTTGGTAACCACAGGGTACACCACAACTTGGAAGTCGCCAAGAGAGCCTAGGTTGACAGTTTTTGGAGTGAGATAATCTTTATTAATATATAGAGAGTAAGTGTCATAATTCACTAACATATAGGATAAAGGTACCCATAAATTTCTTAGGGTACAGAAATAAGATTTGGGTATAGTAGGTTGGGCCTGAATTACATAGGGTACGTCTACACTTACCGTAGGGTCCGGCGGCAGGCAATTGATGTTCTGGGATCGATTTATCGCGTCTGGTTAAGACGCGATAAATCGATCCCGGATCGATCCCGGAAGTGCCCCGGATCGATCCCGGAAGTGCTCGCCGTCGACGCCGGTACTCCAGCTCGGCGAGCGGAATACGCGGCATCGACAGGGGAGCCTTCCTGCCGCGTCTGGACCCGCGGTAAGTTCGGACTAAGGTACTTCGAATTCAGCTACGTTATTAACGTAGCTGAATTTGCGTACCTTAGTCCGAAGTGGGGGGGTAGTGTAGACCAGGCTATAGTGTCAGGATCCTATAAAATACCATGTACGGAAGAAGTCGGGGCGCTTTTTCTTTAGCTTTCTTTTAGTTTTTAGCTCTTTCTTTCTTTTCTTTGTTCTCTTATATTCTGTTGACTTTTTATCTATCTATCATTCTATCTTCTATCACGCTATCAGCTCAGCTTGTGTAGTATAGTATAACTACTCGACATTCCTAACTATTGGGGAAGCCAGCACCATCTTGTTATCAGGCATGCCAGGAGTAAGGCTGGTCCTTCACCTCCTATTACCGGGTCTTCAAGGAAGGGTGTGAATGAGTATGTTAAGCTAAGGTACTTATAATAGGCATCTTACCACCAGGAGTTTTGGAATTCTTTTACTGTTTTGCAGTCATCAGTTTCATAGCATTTATTATTCTTTTGTTAATCTCAATAAAGTTTTTATCAATTTGGTATTGTCCTCAGTGTAAGTGTTTTTGCCAGGCACACCGAGAATCCTCTCCCAACATAGAACTCTCTGAGTTCTCATACCCTGTAGTCTGAATTGGACAAGAACCTATAAATCTTCTGGTCGGATGCGATCAGTGGCGAGCCATAACAACTAACCCATCAATTCAGGTCAAGAGCTCGTTGCACCAAATGCACACATACGCCACCTGCCTATAGGGCAGGTAATCATACATGCTGCATTGGGTGCAATAAACTGGGTAGCCTCCACTCTGTTCTTCCACTTCTGCCTGCATTCTCTTTTTACTCCTGCAGCTCGTTCCTTTGTTGTTGTTTTGTTTATATCGGGGGGGGGGGTGTTTTGGGCTTTTAAGTTTAAAGAATGTTGAGTTCTAGCCCCTGCTCACACTCCCCCTGTAAACTCCCTTGCAAAACTCCCCTGTTCGCTAGCTCCTCTGTTCACTTAGGAGTGGGCTTTTTAAAGCCCTGTTCTCCCTGAGTAGCCCTGCCCGCTGGTTAAGGGTTGATGCTAAAAGACTTAGGGATCACAGCCTCGTTAAGAAGCTCTCAGCCTTGCCTAGCAGGCCTCTAGGCTTAGCACACACCATCAGCACACAGTCCCCCAAACAAACAGAGCACATGGTATATTTCAGTCAAGCAGCAAGCACACCACAAACACAGATACACACACTACAGACAACAAACTTACCCCAAGGGTCACGTAATCGCTCCTCCTTCACCTGGAGAACTCCCTCGCAAAACTCCCATTAGCTGCTCCTGTTTGCTAGCTCCTCTGATTGCTTAGGAGCAGGCTTTTTAAAGCCCTGGTCTCCCTGAATAGCCCCATCCCTGATTAAGGGTTGAAGGATGCTAAAAGGCTTAGGGATCACAGCCTCATTAAGAAGCTTTCAGCCTTGTGTAATGAAGCAGCCTTTGGTGGGACACTACTGAGAGTATCAATTCAGGACAAATTGCTTAGAGCAGGGCAGTCACAGCCCAAGGCTGGGGGTCCTTTGCACACCAAACCAGCCAAACAGAGAGGACCTTGGTTTTACCCCACTGGTAACCAGAAGTCATACAAGCAATTCACTTAGACACTCTGGTTTCCCAGTATCATCACCAGCACCGCTCCTTATGGGGATGAATAGTTATGAAAACCAATACCCCAGTGAAAGAAAAAAGGTGCTCAGATCCCAAAGGACCAAGCCCTCAGGTCAATATACAAGTTAGATCTTACCCACAAATCATGCTGTTGCCAATCCTTTAGAATCTAAAATCTAAAAAGAAAGAACTATAGATGAGAGTTAAAATTGGTTACATGGAATTAATTATATACATTAATTGCATACAGTAATGGCAACGTTCTTGGTTCAGGCTTGTAGCAGTGATGGAATAAACTGCAGGTTCAAATCAAATCTCTGGAGTACGTCCACAGATTTGGATGGGTCATTCAGTCCATTGTTCAGAGCTTCAGTTTGTAGCAAAGTTCCTCCAGAGGTAAGAAGCAGGACTGAAGACAAAATGGAGATGATGCAGCTACCTTTTATAGTCCTTTTGCCATGCAGCCTGTGCTTCCTCTGTTCCAAGCACAAGCTACATGCCTTGCTGAGTCACAAGGTATATCTGCCTTCTCTCAATTGTATAGCTGATGGTCCTTAATGGGCCATCAAGCAGGCTAAGCAGTGCTGATGCCAAATTGTCTGGGGTGTCATCCAGAAGCATAGCACAAGTTTGAAATACAGACTATAGAGCCAATACTTATAAAAGACAGTTACCTTTTCCGTAACTGGTGCTCTTCAAGATGTCTTGCTCATGTCTATTCCACAGTAGGTGTGTGTGCTCGCCATGTGCACTGGTGCCGGAAGTTTTCCCCCTAGCAGTACCTCTGGGGGGGAGCGCCCCCCGTGACCCCTGGAGTGGCACCTGCCTGGCGCAGTATAAGGGGAGCTGCGCGCTCCCCCGCACCCTCAGTTCCTTCTTGCCAGACAACTCCAGCAGTGGGGAAGGAGGGCGGGATGTGGAATAGACATGAGCAACACATCTCGAAGAACACCAATTACGGAAAAGGTAACTGTCTTTTCTTCTTCAAGTGATTGCTCATGTGTATTCCACAGTAGGTGATTACAAGCTGAATCTGCTGGAGGTGGGTAGGAGTTCAGAAGTTCTCGGAATGGAGAACCGCCCTACTGAACCTGGCGTCGTCCCTGGTTTGGGAGACTATCGCATAGTGCGAGGTGAACGTGTGAACCAAAGACCACATGGTGGCCCTACAAATGTCCTGAATGGGGACCTGGGCCACAAAGGCAGCCGACGAGGCCTGCGCCCACGTCAAGTCTGCCCTAACAATAGGCGGTGGGGGAACACCCGCCAGCTCATAACAGGAGCGGATGCACAAAGTGATCCAGTTGGACAGTCGCTCAGTGGAAATCGGCTGGCCTCTCGCGCGCTCAGCTGAAGCGACAAACAGCTGCAAGGACCTCCTGAACGGCTTGGTTCTCTCAAGGTAGAATGCCAGAGCCCGCCTCACATCGAGTGTGTGAAGGTGGCGTTCCTCATTAGTCGCGTGAGGTTTGGGGCAAAGGACTGGTAGAAAAATGTCCTGACCCATGTGGTCCCTCACCTTCGGGAGGAACGCGGGGTGTGGGCAGAGCTGGACCTTGTCCTTATGATACACAGTATACGGTGGCTTGGAGGTCAGGGCCCTGAGCTCTGAGACCCGCCTGGCTGATGTGATAGCAACCAGGAAGACCACCTTCCATGAGAGGTGAGACCAGGAACATGTGGCCAGCGGCTCAAACGGGGGCCCCGTAAGTCGAGCCAGCACCAGATTCAGGTCCCACTGCGGGACCAGGGGCTTAGAATACGGGTAAAGCCAGTCCAACCCCTTAAGGAACCAGCCAGTCATAGCATAGGAGAACACCGTGTATCCTTGCACCGGGGGATGGAATGCCGATATGGCTGCCAGATGCACCCTGACCAACGAGGGCGCCTGGCCCTGGGCCCTCAGGCTGAGGAGGTAATCGAGGATAAGCTGGATCGGGGCGGCCGTTGGGGATACACCTTGGTCCGTCGCCCACCTAGCAAATCGAGTCCACTTTGCCATGTAGGAGTGGCGAGTGGAGGGCCGTCTACTCTCAAGGAGGACGTGCTGAACCGGAGCTGAGCATGTCCTCTCCTCGCCATCTAGTCACTGAGCAGCCACGCTGTGAGGTGAAGAGCTGCCAGGTTGGGGTGGAGGAGATGGCCTGGTCGAGCGAGCAGGTCTGGAGGGAGCAGCAACGGCCACAGCGGAGCCACCGTCAGGCCCAAGAGGGTCCCGTACCAGTGCTGCCTGGGCCACGCCAGGACAATGAGGAGGACCCTGGCCTTGTCCGTCTTTATTTTCTCTAGGACTCCGCTGATCAGTGGGAACGGGGGGAAGGCTTATAGGAATTGGCCTGACCAGGACAGGATAAAGGCATCAGAGATAGCGCCCGCCCCCAGGCCCCCGCTGGAGCAGAACCGGGGGCATCGTTGGTTCTGTTGGGTTGGGCCACTTCCGGGTGTAGGGACCACTCGTGCTGAGAGGAAAAGTCCCTGTTCAAGCGATCTGCACTCACGTTCCGGGCGCCCGGTAGGTGAAAGGCTTTTAAGTGGATGTCGTGGGCTATACAGAAGTCCCACAGGCTGAGGGCTTTGTGACAGAGGGCGGAGAATCGGGCCCCACCTTGCCTGTTGATATAGAACATCAAGGCCGTGTTGTCTGTGAGAACCCTGACTGCCTTGCCCTTCAGATGCAAGTGGAAGGCCATACACGCCAGCAGCACCACCCTGAGTTCCTTGACATTTATGTGAAGGGTCAGGTCTTGTGGAGACCACAGGCCTTGGGTCTGCAAATTCCCCACATGGGCTCCCCAGCCCAGGTCCGATGCATCGGACACCAGCTCCACGGACAGGGCCCTGTCCCTGAACGGGACCCCTCGGAGCATGTTGCCCGGTGTGGACCACCACCGTAGGGAGGCGGTCACCGAATTCGGCATGGTGAGGACCTTGTCCAACCTGGCCGTGGCTTGGGAGCACTGCAAGGCCAGCCAGAGTTGTAGGGGCCTCATCCTGAGCTTGGCGTGGCGGACCACATACGTGCACGCCTACATGTGACCTAGCAGTTGCAGGCAGGACCTGGCTGTCGTCACTGGGAACCTTACGATCGAGTTGATGAGCCCTTTCAGGCTCTCAAACCTGTCTCGGGGGAGAGAGGCCCTGGCCAAGGTTGCGTCCAGGAGCACCCCAACAAACTCTATGCGTTGGACCGGGACTAACATGGACTTGGCGTTGTTTACCAACAGGCCCAGGGCGGTGCATGTGGACAGGAGGAGTGCCACATGATCCCTCACCTGTGACCGGGAGGTGCCTTTGACCAGCCAGTTGTCCAGATAGGGGAATATCTGGAACCCCCGGCGCCTGTGGTAGGCCACTACTACCGACATGCACTTTGTAAAGACCCTGGGGGCACTGGACAGACCAACTGGGAGGACCGTGAATTGGTAGTGATTCTGTCCCACCACAAAACAGAGGAAGCGCCTGTGCCCCTCGAATATGTGGATGCGGAAGTACACGTCCTGTAGATCGAGGGCTGCGTACCAATTCCCGGGATCCAGGGAGGGGATGATGAAGGCCAGGGAAACCATGCAAAACTTCAGTTTACCAAGTACTGGTTCAGACCTCACAGGTCCAGTATGGGTCTGAGCCCCCCTTTGGCCTTCAGGATAAGGAAATACCGGGAGTAATACCCCTTGCCCAGGAACTCCTTGGGCACAGCCTCTATCGCTCCCAGTTCCAGGAGCCTCCCGACCACCTGCTCGAGCAGAGCCTCATACAATGGGTCCCCCAAGAGGGATGGGGGTGGTGGGTGGTTGGGTGGGTAGGAGGTAAACTGGAGGGTGTAACATCGGGAGATGGTGTCGAGGACCCAACGGTCCGAGGTGAGCCACGACCATTCCGGGAGGAATGCACACCATCGATTGGAAAAAGGGAGCTTTATTGGGGGTGAATCCCTGCTGGAAACTGGCGGGGTACCCCCGAGCATCCCGTCAAAACTGCCTTTTACCCACCTGCTTGCCCTTAGAGGACCCAGGCTGGGGGGCAGGCCAGTATTGTCTTTGCAGGCATTTCTTATAGTCCCGTTGCTTCTTGTGGGCAGCTTCATATTTCGGGAGGGCAGCCTGGGTGGGAACCTGCTGTGGCTTAAACTTGGGTTTTGCCAGAGCAGGGACATAGAGGCCCAAGGTCTGGAGGGTCGTGCGGGTGTCTTTCATGCCGTGCAGCCTTGTGTCTGTTTCCTCCACAAACAGCGCCTTCCCGTCAAAAGGGAGATCCTGCATCGACGACTGCACTTCGCTGGATAGCCCAGAGAGCAGAAGCCAGGACACCCGTCTCATGGACACCGCTGAGGCCATGGACCGTGCAGCCGTGTTCACTGCATCCGAAGCAGCCTGCAGAGACGCCCTTGCGGGGGCTGCCCCTTCCTCCACGAGCGCCTTAAACTCCTTTCTATTGTGCTTCCGGAGGAGCCCTCGAACTTGGGGAGGGATCCCCAGAGATTAAACTCGTAGTGACCCAGGAGAGCCTGATGATTTGCTACCCTCAGCTGGAAGCTTGATGACGAATATATTTTTCTCCCGAAAGCATCCAGCCTCTGAGAATCTTTGTTCTTTGGGGTCGGGGCTGGCTGCCCCTGTCGCTCCCTGTGGTTGACCGACTCAACCACCAAGGAGTTGGGCACCGGGTGGGTATACAGATACTCATGCCCCTTAGTGGGTATGAAGAACTTGCGCTCCGCCTTTTTAGAGATTGGCGCCAACAAGGCTAGTGTTTGCCACAGGGCGTTTGAAATTTTCGCCACCCCTTCATAGAGCAGCAAGGCCACCCTGCCTGGTGCTGAGGGGGACAGCACATTGAACAGGGAGTCTGAGGGCTCTTCCATTTCCTCAGCCTGGAGAGGAGGCTCGCTGCCACCCTTTTTAGTAAGTCTTGATGGGCCCGGTAGTCCTCCTGCGGGACGGAGGGGGGAAGGGCCGCAATGAGCTCCTCAGGATGGGGCAAGGAGGCCGGTGCGGTGCTTTGGGTGTCGGCTGGCACTGGAGGATCCACCACCTGGTCGGACTCCGGGCATGGCACCGAGGAAGCGGGGCCCGTCGACCCTTTTCTTGGCAGCCTAGGGATGGAGGCTGATGGTGCTTCCGACACGCCAGCCATCGAGCGAGCCCTCACTGGGGGCTGTGCCGGAGGCCACAGTGCCAGCCACAGCGCACAGTGCCATTGCACTTGCTGAGGCACCGGCGGGGCTGGCCAATTCGGCTGGCTAGCCTGGCCTATAGATAGGCAACTGTGAGTGGAGGTCGGGCTGGCATACGACACGCTGCTGCCTCTGGACTGGGAGTGGCGGCGGTGTCGGGATCTACGTCGACCATGGGACCGCGACCTCGAGGCGGGAGAAGGGCACCGACGGTAGTGGCTGCTCCACGAGCGATCTCGACGGGCGGACCTGAAATGACGAGGAGCCAGCGATCGACGCCCAGAGCTACGGTGCCTTGGCGGAGACTTTGAGCAGGATCCCGAGTGGGAACGGCGTCGATGGTCATGCTGCAACCGAATGCGGTACCGCCTTCGAGACGAGGATCGTTGGCGACATCCACCACGGTCCCGTCTGTGCTCACTCCGTGAAGATGAGCGGTGCCGGGAGTCCCAATCGGATGGCACCCATCCAGACAGTCTGGCCAGCGTTGAAGGCGATCCACATGGATTGAGCCCTGAACGGTCACTGGGCGGTGAGCGGTGTCAGGAACATTCCCTCGACAGAGACCGATACCGGACCAGCAGTGACTGCAGCGATCCCAGCGGTGGCTTGCCTCTGGAGCGTGGGGCCGACATCGGTGGCGCTCCCGGCACTGGCATGGACATGACGTCCTTAGCCACCTGGAGGGCTTTGGGCATAGATGGCATCTGGACATCTGGAGAGGCCTGCTCCGAAGGGGCCAGGCTACTCCGCTATGCGTGAGTCGGAGGCCTAGGGCCCAATGGGGACCGAAGACTACCCAACATGGGTCTAGTCTCTGACCCCGACTTCCCTCGGTGCTGTTGCGAAGAGGGAGTCTTTCCGGTCCTCTTGGCATGCCCCATGGAAGGGGAGCAGTGCCAACTAGTTGAAGGTCCGGAGGGTCTCCGCGCACCGACGCCGTGGTGCCAGGTACCGGATCGGAGCAGCGTGCCGGGGTCGGGGCCAGCGTCAACTCCATCAGGATGTTCCAGAGTCTAATGTCCCTTTCTTTTTTAGTCTGGGGCTTGAACGACTTGCAGATCTTACACCTTTCGCTGATATAGGTTTCTCCCAAGCAGCGCAGACAGTCTGTGTGTGGGTCACTCCTTGGCATAGAATGCCTACAGGAGCCACATGACTTAAATCCCGGGGCATGGGACATGCCCCAGCCCAGGCTCACTAACTGACTAAACTTCATTGAAAACTAAACTGACTACAGGTCCTACTGAACGAAGAGTTCTGGGGACAAGCTGCAGCAAGGCTGGAGCTGAGCAGTTCCGACGCACCTTCACTGGCAGCAGGAAGGAACTGAGGATGGGGGGAGCGCGCAGCTCCCCTTATACCGCGCCAGGCAGGTTCCACTCCAGGGGTTGCGGGGGGCGCTCCCCCCCCCCCACGGATAATGCTAGGGGGAAAACTTCCGGCACCAGTGTACGTGGCGAGCACGCACACCTACTGTGGAATAGACATGAGCAATCACTCAAAGAAGAACTTTAAATACAAAAATGATACATGCATACAGATAGCATAATCATAACCAGCAAATCATAACCTTTTCATAGACACCTTACTTGACCGCCTTTGTACAAGTTTGGTGCCACTACAGGACCTTGTTTGCAACAATGATCTATACGGTCACAGTTCATGTCAATAACATCACACCTTGCCTAGCAGGCCGCTAGGCTCAGCACACACATGGTCAGCACACGGTCCCCCTAACAAAAAAAGAGAGTACACGGTATATTTCAGTCAAGCAGCAAGCACACCACAAGCACAGATACACACACTACAGGCAACAAACTTACCCCAAAGATCATGTAATCGCTCCTCCTTCACCTGGAGAACTCCCTCACAAAACTCCCGTTAGCTGCTCCTGTTCACTAGCTCCTCTGGTCGCTCAGGAGTGGGCTTTTTATATTCCTACCAGTGTTTTTTTCCAAAACCTCACAAATCCAGTGAGGAACGCAGGTTGCATACTCTGGATATTAGAAGGGTGCTGGCCTTCTATATTGAGAGAACCAAACCCTTCCATAAGTCGACGCAGCTCTTCGTTGCAATGGCAGACAGGATGAAAGGTCTGCTGGTTTCCTCCCAGAGAATCTCCTCGTGGATAACTGCCTGCATCAAATTCTGCTATGAGCAAGCAGGGATGTCACTACCGGCTATTGTGACAGCCCATTCCACAAGGGCACAAGCTTTATCGGCAGCTTTCCTCATGCAGGTACCGATTGAGGACATCTGCAGAGCCACTACCTGGTCTTCAGTCCACACCTTCGCGTCCCATTACGCCATCACCCAGCAGGACCGGGATGATGCCAGCTTCGGCAGAGGAGTGTTGCAAACAGCATGTCCGTGAACTCTGAGCCCACCTCTAGGGATACTGCTTGTGAGTTACCTAACATGGGAATTAACATGAGCAAGCACTCAAAGAAGAAAAAATGGTTACCTACCTTTTGTAACTGTTGTTCTTCGAGATGTGTTGCTCATGTCCATTCCATGACCCACCCTCCTACCCCATTGTTGGAGTTGACAGCAAGAAGGAACTGAGAGGGTGCAGGGCCAGCAATGCCTAATATACTGGCACATGAGCTCCAGGGGCCACCAGACCCAGCCCTACGAATACCACAAAGGCAAAATTCTCCAGCAGCCGTGCACACACCTAACATGGAATGGACATGAGCAACACACCTCGAAGAACAACAGTTATGAAAGGTAGGTAACTGTTTTTTCCCAAGTCCAAGGGAGGGATGAGACCTATCATTGACCTCCCTGATGTCAACAAATAAGCTTCCTCACCTTAAATCATGATGACTGGTTTGCTGCCCTTGACCTGCAGGACACTGATTTCCATGTAGCAATTCTCTTGAGCCACAGTAGGTTCCTCAGGTTTGTTGTGGCTGGCCTGTATGCTGTGCTGCCTTTTGGCTTGTCTTCCTCTTCCTGGGTTTTTACCTAGTGTATATTGTGGTTACAGGGTACTTCAGGAAGAGGGAAATTCATATCTTCCTGTATCTGGATGATTGGTTATTGAGGGGCAAGTCCAGTGAGGGAGTCTTCTCACTTCTTCACTTCACACTATGTTTACTTGATTGTCTAGGTCTCATCCTAAACCGCAGTCAGTCAGCATTGGTTCCAACTTGAAGAATCAAGTTCACTGGGTTCCGATAGACTCTACAAGTTTGAGAGCATTTCTACTGACTCAACAATTCCAGGCAATCCACCACCTATGTCTGGAGCTGCAGTCTCAATCCTTAACCACAACCTGGGTATGCTTGAGGCTGCCAGGCCATATGGATGAATGCACATAGGTAGTCCAATATGCCAGGCTGCACCTGTGTCCTTTTTCAGATGTGGCTGAAGTTGGTCTGCTATCAGAATCATCACCCCTTGGACTGGTTGCTCCGACTCCCCTGCCGATCCTGGACTCCTTACAGTGGTGGATGATTCAGCAAAATGTATGCCAAGATGTTCCTTTGTCTCAATCCCCACCAACCACCAGTCATTGATAGCTCCTGAATAGGTTCGGGAGGGCATCTAGGGTGGCTGAAAACTCAAAGTGTGTGGTCAGAACAGTACACTTCCTGGAGCTTCGTGCCATCTAGAATGCCTGTCAGACCTTTCAAGATCACATCAGGGACTCAGCAGTTCTCATACTCACCGACAATACCATTGTGATGTTTTATGTGAACAGGTGAGGGGAGGGGGTGCACACTCCAATGTGCGGTGTCAGGAGGCTATCAGCCTGTGGTAGTTTTGCATCAGGGAAAATATTATCCCCATGGCCAATCCCTTACCTGGTGTCCAGAATCACCTGGTAGATCACCTGAGCAGACATTTCTCCCTGAGTTTTTTCTTCATGGTCCCTGAAGCCCAGGGTCCCGTGATCCATCTTTCCAGTTTGGAGCATCCTAATGGTCAATCTGTTCGCCACGAGAGACCAGAAGAAATGCTGTCTGTTTTGCTCCTGAGCGGGGACTCAGACCTGGCTCTTTGACCAATGCTTTTCACTTGAACTGGGAACTGGCACTCCTGTGTGTGTTTTCCTCCAATTTTGGTCATCCCACAGGCCATTCTCAAGCTAAAACTGGACCATGTCAAGCTCACTCTCATTGTTCCAACCTGATCTCTTTGTTATTAGTTCAACTTCTCATATCCCTTCCTCTTCATTCTGACCTGATTCAGCATCATGGTCAGGTTTGCATCCAATGTTCAGCTCCCTGCATCTCACAGCATGTATGCTGCATGGTTAGAGGAAGAGGAGGAATGATATTCGGAGGCAGTACAGCAAATCTTGCTCAATAGTAGGAAGCCTTCCAACAGAGCAGCCTATTCAGCAAAGTGGAAGTGGTTCTTGAAATGGTCATTAGATTAGGGAGTTCAACCAAAGCTGGCTTGTATCCAGGACATCTTGGAATACCTGTTATACCATGAGACTTCTGGTCTTGCGAGTAATTAATTGAGAGTCCACCTGGTGGGGATTTCAGTGTTGTATCAACCCATCCATGTGAAGTTGGTGTTTTCAAACGCCATATCAGTGAGGTTCTTGAAAGGAGTCACTCAACTCCACCCAACAGTTAAAGAGATGATTTCTTTGTGGGACCTTAACATTGTCATAGTGGCTCTTATGGGACCTCTGTTCGAGCCTTAGGCAATGTCTTCTTTCTCCCTTCTGTGTCAGAAAACTAACCTCCTTCTGGCTATCATGTCTGCAAGGAGAGTGAGTTGCAGCTTTGATGGCGGAGCCCCCTTACATGGAAATTTCTAAAGACAAAGTAACTTTGCACCTGTACCCTAAAGTTTTTATCCAAAGTGTTTTCCCAGTCTCACTTGAATCAAGCTATAGAGCGCTCTTCCCTAAGCCTCACTGAACCCCAGAGGAACATCTTCACATACTGGATGTCAGGTGATGTTTAACTTTTTATCTTGCTAGGACCAAACCTTTCTGCTCCTCATCTTGTTTGTTTTTCATATACAGACCGAATGATGGGCCAAGGGTCTCTTTGCAGATGATCTCCAGGGGGATATCTTCCTGCGTTATGACAGCATACAAAGTAGCCTAGGCTACACTTCCTCAAAGGGTGCTAGCTCATTCCATGGGTGCCCAGGCGAAATTGATGGCATTTCTAAGTGACATTCCTATATTAGACATTTGCAGGGCTACCACTTGGTCCTGTGTGCATACTTTTACAAATCACTATGTCGTTAATATTGCATCCCAATCTGATGCAAACTTTGGGGAGGCAATCCTGCAGTCCTTGTTTAAATAGATTCTGAGCCCCATCTCCTATGCATACTGCTTGGGAGTCACCTACGTAGAATGCACGGCTGCATTACACCTCGAAGAGAAAGAGTTATGTGTATGTAGGTAACTGTTTTTCCATCTAGCGAGGCCTAATCCAGGTGGATGCAAACTGACTACAAAATACTCCTGTCACAGATCCAGCCACCAGACAGCTGTGGGGGGAAATAAAGCCTCTGGATCCTCTGGTGTTTTAAGACTCCAGAGCCTGAACAGCCCAGGCACTGTCCCAGTCTTTGGGCTCCTAGGCCATTCTCTTGTGGTGTCAGACCCTCTATTTAGCACCCCCTCCTGAAAGCTACCATCACATGGCTCAGCAGCCCACTCCCTGGAACAAATGCTGACTTCTTGGACTCTCTGTTAGCTTACACACCCTCTCCCAGAATCCCACCGAAGGTGTGAGCCTGCTGGGCTACAGTTCAACTCTCTCAGGGGTGACATGGTAGGTTTAGCATAGAATCGTAGGACTAGAAGGGACCTTGAGAGGTTATTTAGGCCTTGGCTACACTTGCAGATGTACAGTGCTGTGAGTTAAACCTGACTTCGTACAGCTGAGTAGGGAAAGCGTTGCAGTCTGCCCACACTGACAGCTGCCCAGCGCACTGTCGTGGCCACATTTGCAGCATTTGCTGTGCCATTGGGAGCGGTGCATTATGGGCAGCTATCCCACAGAGCACCTCTTCCCATTCTGGCGCCGTGGGTTATGGGAAGGGGGCGTGGGTGCGGGGCATTCTGGGTCCTGTCCCAACACCCCGTGATGCATCGCTTCGCATCCCAGAAATCTCTTTGGCGCCATCTTTCAACGGTCTCTGAGCAGCGCGATCTGTGTGCCCAAACTGCTGAGGCATATGCTGACTTATCTCGCCAGCACATCACGTTTGGCTGTCAAACTATTCCTTAAGATCCAAAGTGACAGTGAGAGTGAGGAGTCCGACGATGCTATTGAGCCGCGTAACGCGTACGACACGAAATTGCTTGTGGCATTCACGGACATGCTCAGCACTGTGGAACGCCGCTTTTGGGCTCGGGAAACAAGCACCGAGTGGTGGGATCACATCGTCATGGAAGTCTGGGATGATGAGCAGTGACTGCAGAACTTTCGGATGAGAAAAGCCACTTTCATGGGACTGTATGAGGAGCTCGCCCCCACCCTGCGGCGCAAGGACACGAGATTGAGAGCTGCCCTGCCAGTGGAAAAGCGGGTGGCTATTGCAATCTGGAAGCTGGCAACTCCAGACAGCTACCGGTCAGTCGCAAACCAGTTTGGAGTGGGAAAGTCGACCGTTGGAATTGTGTTGATGCAAGTTTGCAGGGCCATTAATCGCATCATGCTCAGAAGAACTGTGACTCTGGGTAACGTGCATGACATTGTGACTGGCTTTGCACAAATGGGGTTCCCTAACTGTGGAAGGGTGATAGATGGGACGCACATTCCTATTCTGGCACCACCCCACCTAGGATCCGAGTACGTTAGTCGGAACGGGTATTTCTTTATGGTTCTCCAGGCGTTTGTGGATCACCGTGGGCGTTTCATTGACATTAACACAGGCTGGCCCGGAAAGGTGCATGACGCACGCATCTTTCGGAACACTTGGCTGTTCAGGAAGATGCAGGCCGGGACTTTTTTCCCAGAGCGGAAGATCATGGTAGGGGAAGTCGAAATGCCCATTGTGATCCTTGGAGATCCCGCTTACCCGTTAATGCCGTGGCTCATGAAACCCTACACAGGGAGCCTTGACAGCAGCAAGGAACAGTTCAACTACAGGCTGAGCCGGTGCCGAATGACTGTGGAGTGTGCCTTTGGCCATTTAAAGGGCCGCTGGCCATCTCTGTATGGGAAGCTGGACTTGGCTGAAAACAGCATCCCCGCGGTTATATCCACGTGCTGTGCCCTCCATAATATTTGTGAAGGGAAGGGTGAAAGCTTTACTCAGGCATGGACCTCCGAGGTTGAACACCTGGAGGCTGAATTTGCACAGCCAGAGAGCAGGCTATTACAGGGGCCCAGCCCGGGGCTGCAAGGATTAGGGATGCCTTGAGGGAGCAATTTGAGGTTGAAAATGAGCAGTGATATCTGGTGCCCTGCACGGGACTGAAGTGCAGTAGTTCCAATCTTTAGGAATCAGTGTTTGCTAAGCAGACTTGCAGTGCCTGTTTATTTCCTGGGCTAAGGAGTCTTTTACTTTATGCAATAATAAAGAATGTTTTCAAAGCCAAAAAATCCATTTATTGAAAAGAAAAAAAATTATTTATTGAAAAGAAACAAGGGGGTGGAGTGGGGAACGGTACAATCACAGATTCGCGTATGTCCTGTCTGGTGTGCTGTGCAGTGGGTGCTGCACTTCAGGATAGCTATACTGCATGGTGATGGGGGTTGAGTGCAGAGGGTAAGGATCGTGGTTTTCAGGGCTGGGTGGTGAAGATACTGGTGTTGGAGGCAGCTGGTGGTGTGAAGAACACGGAAGTTGGGGAAAGTGGGTTGGAGGTGACAGAGGGGCACAACGGAAAGAGTTTTGAGACAAGGGCTGTAGGCGTGGTGGCGTTTGCGGTACTGCTCCTTCTGCATAGCTACGAGCTCCTGGATAGCATCTGCTTGGCGCTCCAGGATGCTTATGAACCGATCCGTAGTTTGCTGCTGGTGCTCCGTGCTTTGCCGCCGGTGCGCTGCATTTTCCTGGCGGATCCTGCTTTCTCTCTCCCTCCAGTTCTGTGCTTTCTCATTCTGTTTAATAGATTGCCGCGTCACTTCTTGCAGCATGTCTTCTTTGCTTTTTCGCGGTCTCTTCCTGAGTCTTTGCAGTCTCTGAGCAGGCGATAAGAGGGACGGCTGAGGTCTCAAGGTTGATGCAGCTGTATAGGCAAAATGCAACATTTAACAGAGGCAGCATTGTTTATACCAGACAGAGTAATGATTTCCCCCGCACTTAAGGAGTAGAAAACACACAGGGTCTACACAATAGCATAATTTTCCCGTCCAAAACAGAGCACACATATCCCATGGGAGCCTCAAAATGGTGAGTAAGGGGGACTGATTGTTTCAGGGCTGCACTGTCCTCTGGGTTTCTGTGCCTTGGGGAGAGCCAATAGCTTCAGTGGGCACCTACACTGAACACTGTCCTAACATTTTCCACAGGAGTTCGTCCTGGACGATATCTCACTGCTGAAGGTGACCTGGGAAGCAAGGGAGGGTCTTCTACTGTAATGCGCAGGGCCAGCTCCAGGCACCAGCTTGGCAAGCAGGTGCTTGGGGCGGCCACTCCGGAGAGGGGCGGCAGGTCCAGCGATTCGGCGGCAATTCGGCGGACGGTCCCTCACTCCCGCTAGGAGCGAAGGACCTTCCGCCGAATTGCCACCATACATCGCGATCGCGGCTTTTTTTTTT
>NW_020664546.1:1682894-1686648 GCF_002925995.2 Terrapene triunguis
TTGGCTGCTTGGGGCGGCCAAAACCCTGGAGCCGGCCCTGGCAATGCGGCTTCTGCCCTGGCCCATATGCAGCTTGCCTGTGTGCAGTAATGGTCCCCCCGCCCCTCGCGGCACAGTGGCGCGGACACGTTAGCCTGGCTGGGACAAGGACCACGGTGGCTCTTCTGATAAACCTGCGCAAGCGCATTGCACACGTTCTGGATGAGACATTCGAGGAGATTACCGAGGCCGATTACCGTGATGTGATAAACCACATCAAATCACTATTCCGCATCTAGGCATGCATGCCTAACCCTCCTCTCCCAAAGAGCCCGCACCGAAAAAATTCCTTCCCGAAAAAAAAAACACTTACCGGGAACCTGCTCTTCTGTTTGTCCTCCATCAAGTACCGGCCGCTGCGACGGGCTACCTTCCTCCTGGCTCGAGAAGAGCTCCTGGCTGCATGGCTCCAGGGACTCCGGGGTGTCTCCATTCAGCCCACCACCCTCACTCCCGTTTTCCTCCTCCTCCTCCCCCCACCCCCACACCAGCTCTGAAGTGTCCGTGGTGGGGTTAACCCCAAGTATCACATCCAGCTCTTTGTAGAATTGGCAGGTTGCGGGAGGAGCACCTGAGCGGCCATTTGCGTCGCGGGCTTCGCAGCTCCTTCACTTTAATCCTGCACTGCAGGGTGTCCCAGTCATGGCCCCTTTCCATCATGTCCTTTGATACCTTCCTGAAGGTATCGTAATTCCTACGGCTGGAGCGCAGCTGGGACTGGACAGCTTCCTCCCCCCAAACACTGATGAGGTCCAGCAACTCGCCATTGCTCCATGCTGGGGCTCGCTTGGCACGTGGAGGCATGGTCACATGGAAAGATTCGCTGATAGCACTCCACGCCACGCCGGGCTGAGCAAACAGGAAGGGGATTTTTAAAATTCCCGGGGAATGTAAAGGGTGCGTCACATGGTTGGTTACCTGAGGCCAGAGCAGTAGAGTTTGAACTGATGACCAGAGTGGCTAGAACAGGTATTGTGGGATACTGCCGAATACTTCTGGAGGCCAGTCACCGTGCATTGGGCGGCCACACTGGCGCCGCAGCGCTGCAGCGGCAGCGCAATACACGCTATTCCTCTTGGAGATGTGGAGTACATGCAGCGCTGCAGCCATGGAGATATAGTGCTGCAAATGCCTTGCCAGTGTGGACGGGGAGTGAGTTACAGCGCTGGGAGCGGCTTTACAGCACTGCAACTCGCAAGTGTAGCCAAGGCCTCAGTCCAGTCCCCTGGAGTCATGGCAGCATTATTATTATCATGATAGTATTATATACTATCCCTAACATGTGTTTGTCTAACGTGCTCTTAAAAATCTCCAGTGATGGAATTTCTATAGCCAATTTATTCCATAGGCAATTTATTCCAGTGCTTAACCACCCTGACAGTTAGGAAGTTTTCCCTAATGTCCAGCCTAAACCTCCCTTGCTGCAGTTTAAGCCCACTACTTCTTGTCCTATCCTCAGAGATTAAGGAGGACAATTTTTCCCCTCCTCCTTATAACAACCATTTATGTACTTGAAAACTGTTATCATGTCCCCTCTCAGTCTTCTCTTCTCCAGACTAAACAAACCCAATTTTTTCAAGCTTCCCTCATAGATCATGTTTTCTAGGCCTTTAATCATTTTTTGTTGCTCTTCTCCGGACTTTCTCCAATTTGTCCACATCTTTCCTGAAATGTGGTGCCCAGAACTGGACACAATACTCCAGTTGAAGCCTAATTAGCATGGAGTAGAACGGAAGAATTACTTCTCATGTCTTGCTTACAACACTCCTGATAATACATCTGTGACATTATATGATTAAAATATGACCATGTAGATCATTGTTGCTACCACTGTTATATAATTGCAACAAATTTTATACAAAGTATGTCATGTAAGGTGTCAATGGAAAAGTCATGATTTGCTGAATATGATTATCCTATTTTTATGCATTTATAATATTTGTATCTGAAATTATGAATACTGACTGTGTACCAGTATTTCAAACAATGTTTGCTCCTGTGGTAACATCCACGAGGTAGTTAGTTCACATCCAGTCTGGCCAGCACATTGTGAATGGATCATTCAAGTTGATGTCCCATCGATGAACACAATGGGCCATAGAAGAAGCTTATCCTCACCTGATCAGCTTTCCTGTGGATGTTTTAGCCAGTATATGGGTAGTGGCCCCTGCTATGACTCATTGAAGCACGCAAGGGCATGTGACTAAATCATGTGACCCTATAGGCGTGCGCACGGGGTGTGCCACGTGTGCCCGTGCACACCCTAATGCAGGGCAGTCAGAGCTGTGGGGGGTGGGGCTGCGTGCTCCCGCGGGGCTGTGTGTATGGCTCTGTGCTGAGCCAGTCGCTGCTAGGAGCCTGAGGGGGGTTGGACAAGGGGCGGGGGCAGTCGGGGGACAGGGAGCAGGTGGGTTGGGCCAGGGGGTGAGGTGCTCTCACCTCGGGGGCAGCTCCCCCCTCCCCAGCGTCCCTGCGTGCAGGGAGAGTCTCGGCAGAGGCAATGCTGCACGCTGCCTCCCAGCACTGACCTGGTTCCCAGCCCATTGGCCAGGAACCCCGGCCAATGGGAGCTGGGGGGGGCGGTGCTAGAGCTCCCTGACCGCGCCTCCCCAGCAGGGAGGGGGAGGGAGCTGCTCCAGCTCCTCTTGCTCAGCCAGCCTCGCCTCCCGGGGCTGAGCCGCCTGGGACCAGTGCAGGGGCCGGGTCATTCTCAGCCAGCATGGGGGGAAGGGCTCGTCTGGGCCCCAGGCAAGGGAGTTATGAGGGGGGCAGGCCCCCTCCCACTCTGATTCCCCCACCAACCCCAGCTGTGATGCTGGCTCAGCCCAGGCAAGGCAAATAGCCCCCGCCCAGCAGGCCGGTGAGTGTGGCTGGGGGGCAGGCAGGCGGGGGCGCTGGGTCTCTGGGGATGGTGCTGGGCAGTGGGGGTCTGTGTGGGGTACTCCTGGGCCCCAGGGGGAATGAAAACAGCCCAGGTCCCCCTCCTGCAGCGTTCTTTGCTTCCCTGCAGAAAATGAAGGAGAAACATGGGTGTGTGATTGGGAATGTTCATGGCATAGTTTGGGGGCATTACCCCTCAAATAGAGGTGAGGGGTGGGGGGCCACATGGGATGCAAGGTCACGCCACTGCCCCCCGCCCCCCATTTCTGTGAACATAGAGTTGCTGCAGCCCCGCTGAAAAAAGAAGGTGCTGCTCAGCTTCCTGGACTTTGCAGCTGGACACCACCTTCTGGGTCCTAGTGCTGGGAGCCATCCTTCATTTTGTACCACAGTGAGTTGTGGGGCGGGGCAGGGCAGGGGAAAAGAGGCAGGGGGGAAATAAGGGGGTGGGATGGGGAGGAGATGGAGTGGTGGGGAAGGGGCATGTGATGGGAAAGAGAAGGGGATGGGGGAAGTGGGGGTAGGGGGGAAGGAAGGTGGTGGGATGGGGAAGAGATGGAGCTGTGGGAAAGAGGCATGGGATGGGGAATAGGATAGGGGAAGCGGGGGCAGGGGGAAAGAGGCAGTTTGGGAAGGAAGGGGGTGGGATGCGGAGGAGATGGAGTGGTGGGGAAGGGGCATGGGATGGGGAAGAGAAGAGGATAGGGGAAGTGGGGGCCCAGTGTGCAGATCCCCTTGGCAGCAGCTGGGGCTCCCCTGTTAAGCAGGCCCCTCAAACCCTCACTCTGACAATCCCCATCTCCCCTGCATCTGTACCACCCTGATGAGCCCCCCC
>NW_020664546.1:1771648-1772256 GCF_002925995.2 Terrapene triunguis
AACTTAACCCAGACTTGATGTCTCTGTCTGAACTTTTAATCAAAGCTCTGACCTGCGAACTACTCATGACACCCCCCTCCCCTTAAGTAGCCATCTCCCCTTTTGTCTTTTTGAATTTACATTTTAACCTGTTTTATCCTGTAGAATCTTGATTGATTATGCATGACCATTATGATCTGCTAATCACTTTGTTTACTTCTGTGTATAAATATTGATGCTCACCCCTAATAAACTTGCCACACTTACTCTGAAGCCTTTTAAGCTAAGGATAGTGTGAGCCCGTTGATCAACGAATTGGTGTCTGGTCTCTGACAGATTGTGAGCCCCATACCAACTCCGCACGAACTCGGGTGCTGGAGAGGTGAGTAAGGACTTGCTTTTTACCTAACACCTTCTGCATGTCCAGTCTTCACAAACACCATCTGCAAGCTGGCAGCCCAGGATACAGTCCAGGAAGGCACAGGCTTATTTCTAGCAGCAAAGGCACTGCAAAGCAAGAAACAGATTACAGATACAGACCAAGGAGTTTAAGAGAGGTTTTAAGACACAGACCAAGGTTTAGCTTGAGTCTGTGTGCTGGGGAAACAGAGCCAGCAGCTAAAGTAATA
>NW_020664546.1:1772356-1789548 GCF_002925995.2 Terrapene triunguis
AGGACCCCCCAGAACCCCTGGCTGATCAGACCAGGTAGCAATGCAGGAACCTTTCTGATGTTTGTTTCAAAAATGCCTGTTCTTAAAGGCAAACTCAGGCAGTTTCCCCGCCAGTAATCCTGATAGGCTCCTTCTGTCACAGGGGAGGAGATACAGGGAAAAACTGCAGGTGAGCATAGAGATGTACCTGGGCAGAGTCCTGGACCATAGGCGTGAGTTCCCACCTCAGGACTCAAAAGCACATGAGGCCTATGATTCATGCCCAGGATCTCAAAAACACATTACGTCTTGCAGCTCTGGACATTGCCTACCCTACACCGAGCCCAGGTTTAACAAGGTGATAACAGGACCAACCCTTTGAACAGGGCAGTGGTCCCACTTAGCATGCAGCACAAGTGGCCATCCCTTTGAGAAGGGCAATGGCTCTTGGTAAACAACTTAAGGGGCCCTCCCTTTGAGAAGGGCAGTGGCCCTGGTAAACAACTTAACAGCCAGGGAGGGGCGGCCACAGGAGGAGAACAAAAACAAAATGGAGTAAGGGGACAGCTGTAAGAAACAAAATGGAATAGGGGGAAAGCTGTAACAGACAACTTGAACTTGGATTTCCCCCTCCCAGGAGGGCTAGCTAACCACTGGGCATTCTGATGTGGGGCGCTCTCAGTCTTTGCTGGTGAAGCTGTTCCTCTCTGCATAAATAATTACATAATCAGTGGAGGAAGAGGACCTGATATAAGGTCTCCCATCTCCTAATGGAGTGTCCTAACCACTGGGCTACAGAGTCTCTATGTGTTGCTTTCGCTTTCTGGCCCAGTGACTGTTTAATTATTTATGTGTAGTGGACCAGCTTCAACTGGAGAGATTGAGAAAAGCCTGACAAAGCATACTCCATAGACCAGTGGTTGGGGCCCTCAGCTAGAAGGAGGAGACCCAAAGTTCCTTCCTCCACATCAGACAAAGGGGGGAATTGAATCCTGGTCTCCCACATCCTGTGGGAATGCTCTAACCTCTGGGTAAGATGTTAGAGCAGGGGCACTACCTCCTCCTTTTTTTTTTTTTTGTGATAAAGGGCTTAGGTGTGTAACTATAGTATCACTGCTGAAAATTCCAAGCAGAGGGAGGCGCTTCTCTTCAGCCTGAACTCAGGCACCTACGTCCTTGTTAGGGGCAGGGTCTAAGCTCCACTCCATCCCTTTCCTCAGCATTTCCTGTTGGTTTAGCTTAGGCAGCTCCCTGCTCAGTGTGTTGGCTTTTGTGAATCTTTCTTAGGCACCTAACCTTCCCCATGTATTCTACAGGGAGCAGGGTGCCTAACTCAGGGCCGTGATTCCAATAGGTGGCACGGCATCTAAAAATTAGGCATTGCACCCCTGAGCCAACGGGATATCTATGCTACAAGTACTACAGGGCCAGAGTTGCAGCCACACCACTGTAGTGTAGGCCAGGTCTACACCATAAACTTACACTGATATAGCTTCATTGCTCAGGATTGTTAAAAATCCACACCCCTGAGCAACACAGTTATACCGCCCTAACCCCCTATGTTGGCAGGCAGGCTTCTCCTGTCAACACAGCAGCGGATTAAGTACATCAATGGGAGAAGCTCTCCGGTCAGCATAGTAGCGTCTTCACTGAACACTGCAGCGGTGCAGCTGCAGCATTTCAAGTGTATTCCTGGCCATAGGCACTTTTTCAGCAATAGAAGGTGTTTTTCCTTGCTGAAGTAAATCCAGTCTCTCGAGAAGTGGTAGCTAGGTCAACAGAAGAATTCTTCCATCGACCTAGCAGCATATACAGTGTGGGTAAAGTCAACCTAACTGTGTCACACATGGAGAAACATTTTTCTCAGCCCTGAGCGACGTAGCTAGGTCGACCTACGTTTTAGGGGTAGATCAACCCTAAGTCCCCTTTGTGGAGATAGCCCTAAATCACCTGCCTTTCACAGCATTCAGAGCTGAGGAAGAAGATTTGCAGGAAATATAAACAAAGGAGGCAAGGGCTTTACTTAGGATGAGTGGACATTAGTAACCAAACACTGCCACCAACTCTAGTCTCCTGCTTGGTCCTTCCACCTTCTAATGTTCATCCTCCATAGTGCAATGGCAACCTAGCCTGAGCTGCCAGCATTGGAATGCAGCTCAAGCCACTCTCAGCTGAGGTTGCTGTTTCATCCTGCAGGCAGGGAGCAGGAAAGCACCAGCCCATGGGGTAGGAGGAGCAGCCAGGAGCCGGCTGAGGCCAACGGCAGATGCAGCTTGTACTTCACTCCCACTTCAGTCCCTGTACACTGCTGCTGGAGAAGGGCCCCAAGAACCATACACCCCCAGCTGCTGCTGGGATTCAGCAGAATGGGGCAGTAGTGGGACGGAGCTGTCCCAGTGACAGGAGACATTTTGCACAGGGTAGGGATGGGAAGTGGTGGGGGGAGGGGACATAGAGCTGGGGCAGTGCCTGAACTGCAGCACGGAGAGAACTGGTGAGTGGGGTGTGTTCTGGGAAGTGTCCTTTCCATCAGTTAAAAGTGAGAGGGCAGAGCCCTGCGTGGGGTGGGAGAGGTGTATGCATTACAAGTGTTTTCCCAGAGGACATGTGGAAAAGGGGAATTTCAGCAGGCTCAGAAGTCAGGACACAGACCAACACACATGAGACTTTTTTAAAAATCAATCTCATGGTTTTTGAATGCACAGGTGGGGGATCATGCAGGGTGTCACCAGTCCAATAGCTTAAGTGGCTCTAGCCATGAGGGCTCTTAGAGAGAGCCAAGGACTTGGAAGGGAGCCAGCAGGAGACCAGACAAGCAAGGAGAGCCCACACCAGAGGGTGGAGCAGGCTCAGCAGTTTAACTGACAGCTCCGCTCTGCCCTCTTGGAGAATCAATGTTCCTGTGGTCCAGGACAGCAGAGGTCCAGGTAGAGTTGTTAGTCAGGATGGCACTAGAACAGACCCGGCCCACAATTGGATCTTTGACAGAAAGAAAACCAGCCTCAGCTTGCGGCTTAGTTCCAAAGCTGCCTTCAGGTACCGCCCTGTCCATGTATCGATGAGCACCACGTGGGACCTAGAGGCAGAACTATTCCTGTCGACCATACAGTTGTAAAGTACTTGAACTCAGTAGAGGGTGCATGTGATAGTGAGTAGGAACCAATTTATTTCTTAACACCCCTTAATGGATCCCAACTGCAAAAGAGCTGACAGAAAAGGGGACTTGTATGGTGAGATGGTGGAGAATCCTGTCATAAATGCCTGGCTGGTACATCTTGCTCATGGCCAAACTGGTCACCAGATTTGGGGGTGGGATTTCCCCCCCAGTCAGATTAGGAGGGAACCTGGGGATTTTTTCACTTTCCTTTGCAGCCTGGGGTATGGATCATTTGGGCAGGTCTCACCTGCAGGTGCCTTGGGGGCATCTTGGTATCTCCTGTTCTCTGCCTGTTGCCACAACAGTTTGGTCTCTTGGAGACTGAAATGCTTTAGGCTAACTCAACTTATTGCCTTAATATAGGGGTAACTGGGTGAAGTGTAATGGCCTGTGATATACAGGAGGTCAGACTGATGATCTAATGCTCCCTTCTGGCCTTAAACTTGAAGCCAGTGGAAGGCAGTTTGTTTAAGCAACAACTCTTTTGTGAGATTTTAATTCCATATTAAGTAGCCTGTTTAAAAGGCTAAACAAATCACAAATGGAAATTCAGCCAGAAAACATTTCATTGGCTACTTCAAAACCCAAAGAGAAGAAATGAAAAAACTGAACAGACTCTCTGTTTAGCTTGAGTTGATGGCTAGAAATCCACAAGATGTCAGAGGGACAGTCTGAGATTTTAGTCTGGACAGGAGACAGGTCTGGAGTAGAGAGGAAGATCTGTGAGTTGTCAGCATAGAGATGGTAGTAGAATTTGTGTTTTCCAATAAGATTACCCAGAGATAAGGTGTAGAGGGAGAAGAGGACCAAAGAGCCTTGTGGAACCCCTACAGAGAGTGAAAGTTGGCAATTGTGCTGACAGGTCAAAGAGGATGAGGATGGTTCTGAGCTTTGGCAAGAGCAGTTTCAGTGGAATGTAAAGAGCATTCATTGTTCTTAAATATGTGACCTTGCATTTAGCTGTATTTAAAACACACACCTAACCAAGTAATCCAGATTGCTCTGTAGAGGTGAGCTGTCCTTATTCTCTCTCCACTAACTCTAGTGTCTTCTATGAATTTTATATTTGTAGTTTTATATTTTCTTTCAGATCATTATAGAGATCCCTGCAGGATTCCACAGGAAATACCTTCATTGGGTGATTATTTCTCTTTAAAAGTGACTTTGGGATATCAGTCAAACAGTTTTAAAATCCATTTAATATGGATTACCTTGTATTTGGAATAGTGATGACTTTTAGTTAGAATATCATACAGTACTAAGTAGGGCTGTCGATTAATCACAGTTAACTCACGCAATTAACTCAAAAAATTAATTGCAATTAAAAACATTAATCATGATTAATCACAGTTTTAATTGCACTGTTAAACAATAGAATACCAATTGAAATTTATTAAATATTTTTGGATGTTTTTCTACATTTTCAAATATATTAATTTCAATTACAACACAGAATACAAAGTGTACAGTGCTCACTTTATATTATTTTGGATTACAAATATTTGCACTGTAAAAATGATAAACAAAAGAAACAGTATTTTTCAGTTCCGCTATTGGAAGTACTGTAGTGCAATCTCTTTATCATGAAAGTTGAACTTTCAAATGTAGAATTATGTACAAAAAATAACTGCATTCAAAAATAAAACAATGTCAAACTTTAGAGCCTAAAAGTCCTACTTCTTGTTCAGCCAATCGCTAAGACAAACAAGTTTGTTTACATTTACAGGAGATAATGCTGCCTGCTTCTTATTTACAATGTCACCTGAACGTGAGAACAGGTGTTCACATGGCACTTTTGTAGCTGGCATTGCAATGTATTTATGTGCTAAACATTCATATGACCCTTCATGCTTCGGCCACCATTCCAGAGGACACGCTTGCATGCTGATGACGCTTGTTATAAAAACAATGCGTTAATTAAATTTGTGACTCAACTCCTTGGGGGAGAATTGTATGTCTCCTGCTCTGTTTTACTCGCATTCTGGTATATATTTCATGTTATAGCAGTCTATGGATGATGACCCAGCATATGTTGTTTGTTTGAAGAACACTTTCACTGCAGATTTGACAAAACGCAAAGGGGACATTGTAAATAAGAATCTACATCAGTGGTTTTGAGAACTCCTGGGTTAGCTCGTTTAGAACTCTTGGATACAAGTTATCCAATCCTGAAGTCTTAAAAATATTTAACATTGTAACAGGTCTCACCTCAAACCAGTGTTGTACCCTTCTTCTGTCTCTGTTTTCCTACTTCTGCAGCCAAACAATACCACCACAAAGGATGCTTTGTATTTACTTTCCCCTTCTGGTGGCTGCTTTATTAATATAAATATAACACTTTAAATCTAAAACTCCCAGCCTCACCAATCCATTGCACGTCTCATGGGCCCAGCAGTCCAGTACACCCCCTTAAGAGCCTTGCACTGCCCCTCACTGCAGGCAGCTCCAGCCAGGCCTTTCCCTCTGGCTGATGGGGAGGACCTCTTCCCCACTCCCCTCTGGATCACCTGTTGGTGCTTCTCTGCTGGTCTCTCTCACACCCCAGGCCCTCTCCCCGGGAGCTAAGGAGAGTCTCCCCATACAGTACAATTCATACAGTGACAAAAAATGACTTTCTAGCCCAGTGGTAAGGGTAATCGCCTAAGTGGCGACAGACCCAATACCAGTGCCCTTGCTGCAATGACTAATTATTTAGCCAAAATGGAACAGCTTCAACAGGACAGACTGAGAGAAACCTGTCCCAGAATAAAACAAGAATTAATTCAGGCAAATCTTATAGCCTGTATTACGCAGGAGGTCAGTCTAGATGATCACAATAGTCCTTCTGACTTCATAATCTATGAAACCTCTGTTATCTTATCTATAAAATGGGTGCGAGGCCTTGGTTAATAAGAGTGATGAAGAACACAGTAAAATCAAGCAGAACAAGCAGCAGAAGGAGCTCTTAACTTGCAGTTAACTTAACTTGTACTTTCCCCTAGGCTATAGCATGTTATACGAGGAAACTGTTTAGGTTTCTCTGTAACTGTGTAACATTTTACCACTTGTGCAGGAATGCATGACAAACCTGGAAAGTGCCTGACACTTATGCAAGATGTGTGACACTTGGCAGGTCTGCCAGTCCCAAGCGTTCAAGAATCATGAGTCAGACCCCAAAAATAATGATTGGCTTTAAAATCATGACATTTTATGACATTGCCTTTTTGAGCCTTCAGGTCACACTTGGATCATGTCTTCTGGTTTTCTCTGCAACTAACTGAGAGGGGGAGGGATAGCTCAGTGGTTTGAGGATTGGCCTGCTAAACCCAGCATTGTGAATTCAATCCCTGAGGGGGCCATTTAGGGATCTGGGGCAAAAATCTGTCAGGGACAGTACTTGGTCCTGCTGTGAAGGCAGGGGACTGGACTCAATGACCTTTCAAGGTCCCTTCCAGTTCTATGAGATAGGTATATCTCCATATTAATATATATATATAACTGACTTTTTAAAATTAAAGCTGAGCTTCTCCCATAAGCACCTGACTCCAGCAGCTGGGACTTTAATAAAAAATCATGAAACTCATGGGAAAAATCAGGAGAGTTGGTGACTGCTGAGCAATATAGGGCAGGAATTGCCTTTGCATTGGGTATGTGTACAGTGCAGTGGCTATGGCAATTTCCTGGGCAAATCTGACTGAATTAAGTTTATGTATTTTGGGAGTTCACTGTATTCAAAATACCAATGTTTGTTATTTTGAGAGACTGGTTGGGGAAATATGACTACTGTAAACCCTGAGAAGCATTATGAGCTTCAAAGGACTACTTGAAATGATGTGAACTTTTAAAGTTAAATGGGTTTCCCATTAACTCTCTAGGGGGAGGTGTGTGTAAATGTAATCCCTCCATTTATGCAAGAATTTAGCCTTTTGAAACTCCGCCCTGAAGAGGAGGCTTCTGTCTGCTGGTCACCTGTTACTTGAGGTCAGATCAAAGACCTTACCTGTATAAAGAAGTGACTCTCAGAGTCAGAGCATGCTTGTTCTGAACCAAGGCCAGGAGTGCTGGAATAGGGGGGACCATGGCCCTCCCACTTTTTGAAAGTGAACAGGCCTGTCCTGTTCACTTTTCGCCACTGGCTCTGCTCCTGCCTCTCCTCTTCCCCCTCGAGCTACCCCCCTTCCTGCTAGACCGGCAGCTGGAGCCCGGCCAGGGAGCCTGGGCAGCTGTAGGATGCCGCAAACCCTCCACCTGCATAGGGTGAGGGGGCCAAGAGCAGCCCCTGTCCCCATCCCCCAGACCCTCTGCCCAGGGCAGGTGGAGGGTCTGTGGCTCCCCACAGCTGCCCGTGAGGCTCTTACCATGGCCGGGCTTTGGCTCTGAGGCCTTGCCTCCGAGCCGGAGCCAGGTCAGGGTAAGAGCAGTGTGGGCAGCTGTGAGGAGTCGCAGACCCTCCACCTGCCCTGCATGGGGACATGGGCCAGGGGCTGCTCTCAGCCCCCCACCTCACCCCAGGCAAGTGGAGGGTCCACCGCTTCCTGGCCCTACTCTAGCTTCTGGCTTAGCCAGGGGCAGGGCCTTGGGGGGAAGAGGAGTGGGAGGGGCAGGGTCACAGAGGGGGTGGAGGCCCCTGCTCCCCCCCCTCACTTTTGGGAAGGCTCCGCTGCCCCTGACCAAGGCAGTTATGAATTTATAAACACAGAAAACCCCCTTGGGAGGGTTGGAAGGATTGCTAACCTACCAGAGACCTTGTTGGATTTGGGGGTAGCTTCTGATAGGCTTATTAGCATGCAGTTTCTTTGATTGTTTTTATGTTTTCTCTCTTATGTTTTCACCTTAAGAATAAGTGTGCTTGCTTAGAAAGGGCTGTGTACCAACTCAACTGTGGGCAATGATGCTGTGTATGACTTCTGAGGAAAGAAGGCAAAGCAAGCTGCTGAGGCACTTTGCTAAGCTGGGGGACTCCTAGTGCAGGCCGGGAGCTGTGCAGCCTGCATTACTTCGAGCAGCAGGGAGGGAGATGTGGGGCTCTGCACAAGGTGTTGCCTGGGAGCCTAAGCGCAGGTGCCCCTGCTGGACTCTAGTGAGGGGCCCAGGGGCCTCTTGGCATCACTGCAATCCCAGAATTCAAAAGCGTAACTGGTCCCAGGGGCGCCATTTCAGATTGGGGCAGGGGGGACTTTAACCGTGATTCCAGAGGCTACTTGGGCACCTGAAAACTCTGGGTGTTTTTTTCTTCTACCTTTTTTTTTTTTTTTTTTTAATCTGTTGATACTTACCAGGGAATCCATGAGTGGCGATTGATGCATCGGCAGTTGATTTAGCGGGTCTAGTGAAGATCTGCTAAATCGACTGCAGATCGCTCTCCTGTCAACTCCTGTACTCCACCGGATTGAGAAGAGTAGGGGGAGTCATCGGGAGAGCGTTTCCTGTCGACATCGTGTAGTGTGGACCCCACGATAAGTAGATCTAAGCTACGCTGATTTGAGTTACGCTATTCACGTAACTCAAATTGCGTAGCTTAGATCGATTTTCCCCTGTAGTGTAGACAAGGCCCTAGATACAGTGCTCCTTTCAGATAATAATTTCTAATTCCTATATAAAGAAAGAAAATTAAATAAATATTAGACCCACTCAGCTCTAATACCTCGTGTCAATTCACTTAAGGGACACTGGTTAGGTTTAAAATTTTAATGTGTATTCTTACTTTGTTACTAATTCTTGAATACAAGAATTGAAACAATTGTAGAAAAATCCAGATTACTTTCTATCACTTTTTTGCAGTTCATCAAGCTTGGAATAGATCATTTAACTTTTGGAAACCTCCTACAAAGGCAAGGCCCCATGAGTTTATACGGCACCTGCGTGGGGCTCTAGGGTTGTTACCCCACTACAAATAATAGACTAGAAACTGACTTTAAACAGGAGTGAAACTGACACGGTCAAAAAAAAACTAGGAGTCCTTGTGGCACCTTAGAGACTAACAAATTTATTTGGGCATAAGCTTTCGTGGGCTAGAACCCACTTCATCAGATGTATGAAGTAAAAAATGCAGGAGCAGGTATAAATACATGAAAGGATGGGGGTGCTTTACCAAGTGTTAGGTCGCTCTAACGAGATAAATCAATTAACAGAAGGATACTAAGGGAGGAAAAATAACTTTTGAAGTGGTAAAAGAGTGGCCCATTACAGACAGTTGGCAAGAAGGTGTGAGTAACAGTAGGGAGAAATTAGTATTGGGGAAAATTAAATTTAGGTTTTGTAATGACCCAACCGTTCCCAGTCTTTATTCAGGCCTAATCTGATGGTATCTAGTTTGAAAATTAAACTAAATTAAACAAAACCTAAACTTACTTTCCCCAGTACTAATTTCTCCCTACTGTTACTCACACCTTCTTGTCAACTGTCTGTAATGGGCTACTCTCTTACCACTTCAAAAACTTATGCCCAAATAAATTTGTTAGTCTCTAAGGTGCCACAAGGACTCCTCCGTTTTTTTGCTGATACAGACTAACATGGCTACCACTGAAACCTGACACTTTCAAGTCACTTTCATAGTATTGCCAACCCCAAATGTTCAAAAATCATGAATCAGGCTCACCAAAAATAATGAGATTATGTAAAAATAATACATTTGGTGTTCTATTTATTTACATTCTGCTTTTTGAACCTTTAGGGTGCACTGGGGTCACATTTTGAAGCTTTCTCCACAGCCACAAGCGCTAGAAACTTCATTTCTCTTTAAGAATGAAGGATGAGATCATCACATATACACTTGACTCCAAGAGCTAGGGCTTTAAGGAAAACAATAATTATCATGAGACTCATGACAAAATCATGAGAGTTGGCAACACTGCCTTCTGTTTAGAGACTAGTTACTTTCCAGAAGGGTCTTAAACACAACACTACAGTCTTTGAGTTGCAGTTTTCACAGGAGACTATTTAAAACCAAATACCAAGAAAATTCCACTTTTTAAAGTTGTGAAAAAAAAGTGGGACTTCTGAGGTATCTCAAGGCTACTGCAGGCAGGAAAGAAAAATAAACAGCACAGGAGCTCTGGGAAGCTCTTCCTCTTGAAAGAAAGTTGGAGGGTCAAATCTTCTAGATGTTAACAAGTAAAACTATTGCCATCAGTGCCTCCACTCATAGATATTAACACCGCAGTGAACGTGTGATAACATGTATGGTCAATAACTATGTACTTCATACTTAAAAAGCTGAGCCATCTTATTCAGAGATACACATCATATACGCATTGGCTCAGGAACAACATTTTCCCACTAGGTGCCTTTGAAAATCTGGCCTTTAGTCTGTGTGTCCTAGGGTGACCAGACAAAGTGTGAAAAATTGGGACAGGAGATAGAGGGTAATAGGCGCCAAATATCAGAACAGTCCCTATAAAATCAGGACATCTGGTCACCCTAGTGTGTCCCTCAGTGCACCATCAGTACAATGGAGATAACAGCACTGCTCTATCTCACCAAGGGAATGTGATGTGAAGCACTCAGATACTATGGTGATGGGGCCACATAAGTACCACAGGTAGAGTGGGAACTTCTCTATATCACTGGTTTCAGAGTGGTAGCCGTGTTAGTCTGTATCAGCAAAAACAACGAGGAGTCCTTGTGACACATTAGAGACTAACAAATGTATTTGGGCATAAGCTTTTGTGGGCTAAAACCCACTTCATCAGATGCATGGAGTGAAAAATACAGTAAGCAGAATATATATTACAGCACATGAAAAGATGGGAGTTGCCTTACCAAGTGGGGGGTCAGTGCTAATGAGCCAATTCAATTAAGGTGGAAGTGGCCTGTTCTCAACAGTTGACAAGAAGGGGTGAATACCAAGGGAGGGAAAATTACTTTTGTAGTGCTAACGAGGCCAATACAACCAAGGTGGCCCATTTCCAACAGTTGACAAGAAGGTGTGAGTATCAGCAGAGGAAAATTACTTTTTGTAGTGACCCATCCACTCCCAGTCTTTATTTGGGCCTAATTTGATGGTGTCCAGTTTGCAAATTAATTCCAATTCTGCAGTTTCTCATTGGAATCTGTTTCTGAAGTTTTTTTGTTGAAGAATTGCCACTTTTAAGTCTGTTATTGAGTGTCCAGGGAGACTGAAGTGTTCTCTTAGTGGTTTTTGAATGTTATAATTCTTGATGTCAGATTTGTGTCCATTTATTCTTTTGTGTAGAGACTGTCCGGTTTGGCCAATGTACATGGCAAAGGGGCATTGCTGGCACATGATGGCATATATCACATTGGTAGATGTGCAGGTGAATGAGCCCCTGATGGTGTGGCTGATGTGGTTAGGTCCTATGATGGTGTCCCTTGAATAGATATGCAGACAGGATTGGCAACAAGGTTTGTTCCTGGGTTAGTGTTTTTGCTGTGTGGTGTGTAGTTGCTGGTGAGTATTTGCTTCAGGTTGGGGGGCTGTCTGTAAGCGAGGACTGGCCTGTCTCCCAAGGTCTGTGAGAGTGAGGGATTGTCCTTCAGGATAGGTTGTAGATCCTTGATGATGCGCTGGAGGGCGATCAGCCGGTCCCATGGATTCGGCGGCGGGTAGGCAGAAGCCGCGGGACCGGCGGACCTCCCGCAGGCATGCTGCCAAAGGCAGCAAAAAGGTAGAGCTGCCCCTGGCTGGAGAGGTTTTAGTGGGGGCTGTAGGTGACATCTAGTGGCATTCTGTTACTTTCTTTGTTGAGCCTGTCTTGTAATAGGTGACTTCAGGGTACCCTTCTGGCTCTGTCAATCTGTTTCTTCACTTCACCAGGTGGGTATTGTAGTTTCCCTGCTATCCCTTCCCTGGATTTTAGCCCCTTCTTTTCACCTACCCCCCTCCTATCTTCCTCTTTTCTGAATGTAAACTTGGCTCATAGGGCTTGGCTGTATTTCTTCTGAGTCCCCTGTGTTCTTTCTTCAACCCCCAGATGGATTCCTGTTTTACAGGTTCATCTAATGACTTCCAGCTCCTTAATTTAATCATCAGCCCTTTCTTATCTTAATCACCCTGCCTCTGTTTGTAAAAAAAACACTGACTCCTTGCCCCAAGGGTACAAGCTGGGAGCAGCACCTCTCCTCTTCAGAGCTCACATTCCACACTAATTCTGTGCAGTTTTCACCTGGGAGCCCATCACCACTATGAAACTCTGCTCCTCCCCCCGCCTAATTAACGCCCTTGACTGGTCCTCATGTTTGTTCTTTGTTACCATAGCCCGGAGGCGCCCCAGGCAGAGCCAGCCACAACCGGAGCAAGGGTCCTCCTGCCCCAGGAGCTTAACAGCCAAGAGTGGGCCTCTCTAGGTGAGAGCAGGGCCTGAGGCTCCCTCATGTGACCCGCTTGGGGCTTTCCCCACCCAGCACTACCTCAGGGGCCGAGCAGCGACCGACCCCGGCTCCCGCTCTCCTTGCGCCGCGACGGCCGAGCCCGCTAGGGCCCAGGATAGGCGGGCGGGCGCCGGATCGGGCGGAACCAGAGACCTTTCTACCGGGCTGGGAAGAAGATCCGGAAATGAATGAGACAGTGCGAGAGCCTCAGGCCTACTCAGCGCGGGGTACGCCGGGAGTTGTAGTCCCCTCACGGCGCGGAGCACGCCGGGAGCCCTTGGCCTCAGGGAGCGGTGCTTCCGCAGTCCCGCCCAGCGCCCAGTCCCTTGCGCATGTGCCTGGGCTGCTGCGGGGGTCTATCCTGTCCGTAGGAGCTGGGCCATGGCAGCAGCCGGCGCCCCGTCGGGCGGAGGGGCTGGGAGCTCCAAGGTGGCGCCCAGCGTGGATTTCGATCACAGCTGCTCCGACAGCGTGGAGTACCTGACCCTCAACTTCGGGCCTTTCGAGACAGTGCATCGGTGGCGCCGCCTGCCGCCCTGTGACGAGTTCGTAGGGGCCAGGTGAGGCGATGAGAAATCGCGCCAGCTTGGGGACGGAATTAAGTGGGTGGCCAAGGTGGGGGTGGGGCTGAGAGTGGGCAGAGCCGAGTGGGCGGGGCAGCGCTAGGGTGGGGCGATGCTGAGTAGGCAGCTCAAGGGGTGGGGAGGGCCTGAGAGGGGGTGGGTCAGGGTGTTGTGTGGGGAGGGGGTGGGTCAGGGTGTTGAGTGGGGTGGGGCTGGAGAGGGGGTGGCACCGAGTGACCGGGTCAGGGTGTGGGGGCGGGGCCAGGACTCCCCTTGCCAGTGTCTGACAGACTCTCTCTCAGGCGCAGCAAACACACCGTGGTTGCCTATCGGGATGCCATCTACGTGTTTGGTGGTGACAATGGGTAAGTGCTACTGCCTTGCCTGGCCCGTGGTGTTGCTAGGCAGCTTCCCTACTAGCCCTGTCTTTTGCTATGCCTGTTAATATTAGGTGTATGTTACATAGCCACCCAGCTTTAGATTTAGCATGCTGTAGTGTGGAGACAACCTATAACTGTATAGCAGGGTGTTGGACTAGATGACCTCCTGAGGTCCCTTCCAACCCTGATATTCTATGATTCTATTGGTTATCAGGGTTTGGCACGTATGAGGTAATTCTAGACCTGTGGCTGCTGTTTGACACTTGCATTACGGCAGTGTACTAGTCAGCTCTTTATAATCACTATCCAGCTAGGGAAGAGCAACCTTTCCATTCAGTTGTAGACAAGCCACTCTTAACCAGTCTTTTGTCACCTCAAGATTAGATTGTTGCAATATAGGCTGCATCTTAAACCAGTCAGATCCTAATGCTTGTGCAGAATGCAGGGACGTGCTTATTGAGCAGGCCACCTCACTAGGAGCATGTGATGCCAGTGCTCTGGGCTCTTCACTGGTTGTCTGCTGGTCTCCTGGTGGAGCTCAAGAGGTGATCATAACTTATAAAGCCTAGGTTAGCCTACCTGAGAGAGTGCCTCTCTCCCTAGGTCATATTGCCTCAGCAGGGGTCTGTGAGCTGGAGTGCTCTCATTATAAAAGAAGGGGCAGTGACAAGTAGGGAATTCTCAGTGAAAAATCTGAGACTCTTGTTTCCCCATGTTGGTCTGAAATAGGCTGAATTTAGTGACCTTTTGAGCACACTGCAAAATCTATTTGCTCTTCAGGGTATTTGGAGAGAGCTGAAGGGTGTTTTCCCTACAGCTATGAAAAGGCAGGAAGGAGTTTCTGTAAATGGCTTGCTGAGTTCCTGTTTAATTGATTATTTAAATATTGCTGAGATGACTTTGTATTATTAATAGTGTGCTAGGGTTTCTAGAGCCTTCGATAGGTAGCTTTTAGTAATTTAAATAGAAATAACTTCATCATATCAGGTGTTAAGAGAAAGCTGGGTAGGGAACATTTGAGGTTTAGGATTTTTTATCTTGTATCTTTGCTGCCATCATCCACTCCTTGGTTCTTTTAGATTTAGAGTTAAAAGGTTTGTCTTTTCTCCCTGGGAACTGGAAATCCAGAGAGACACTCTAGCACAGTGTTTCTCAAATGCGGCCACCAGGGACTTTTCTTGCGGCCGTGGCCACAGCCTCTTGGTCAAAACAGCGGCCCCTCTCCTTCCCTGTTGTTCCTGGATGCACTGCCTTGGTGTTGGCTGCTGGGGCTGCAAGCAGGGGTTGGGCCCTGCCCCTGCTTTGGAGACAGATGGGGCATAACACTGGAGGAGCAGGCAGCTGGTGAGTTCCCCACCTTCCCAGGGGCGGTGGGGCTTAGGCTTTGGGCTTCGCCCCTGGGGTGGTAGACTCCAACTGCAGGGCTTCAGGCTCTGACTACATAGGAGCTGGCCCCGGGTTCTGGCTGTGCAGCTTCGGGCTCCATCCCCCCCAACCCCATCATCCCTGGCTCTTGCTGCCTACCCTGACCCCTCCTCCCCCAATCCATGTCTTAATTTGTCCACAGGCTTGCCAGGGCTGAGTCAGTCTGCTGTGAAAAGTGATACTTGTATGTTTGTTTACTGCTAGCTAATAAGTCTGCCATGAAAAGTGATATTAACAAACATACAAGTATCACTTTTCACAGCAGACTTACTAGCTCGCAATAAATATTTGGACATGTATATGTGTATATTTGTTTTTCCTAAAGCTAATTAAGTATTTTAGGAAAAAGTGTGACAGTGACCACCAGCAAGAGTTGGTGGCCGCACTCTGAAGCCACCAAAAAATTTGTCCTGAGAACCCCTGCTCTAGCATATATTAATTATTATGTAGTGTCACTATGAGAAGCAGCAATCAGGTCTCTAAATAACTTAGTAGCACATATCAGGCTTAGTCTTAGAGTTAGTGAAAATAAATTATCTTATTTCTTCCACGAAGAACAAATATAATCTAACATGGAATTGAAAGTGTTAGAGAAATACATAGAAACTGCTCATCTTACCCTGCCTATGTATGCCTAGCTTGAGCTTCTTCTTTATTACTCCTAGGGGAATTCTGCACCACTGTGCGTGCTCAGAATTCATGTCCCCTGCAGATTTCTTTGTTTCCCCGCAGAATAATTACTTCTGACGGGGAAGCAAAGGGAAGCCATAAGAGCGGTCATGCACCCCTCCTGAACAGCTCAGGCGCATTGTTTTGGGCGCGCAGAGCAGCCGGCGGAGAGGTAAATGACCGGAGGAGTGTGGGGCTGGGAATCCTACCCTGTATCAGGACTTCCTCTTCCTTCACGAGGAGTGGCCAGGGCCAGGTCAGACCCACCCCCAGAAACCTCCCCTGGCTGCCCACCCCCTTCCCTGCTTCCTGCTCCCATCGCTCCTATGCTGCAAGGGTAGGAGCCATTGTATGGGGAGCTGCTCCCCTGTCTGTCTAACCCCCGTTCATCTGCTGCATCTCTGCTGACCATCACCCCCCACACTCAGAACCCCCCATTGAGCCCCTCACACCTGAACCCCCACCTGCTGAGCCTCACCCCCTGAATTCGGAGCCCCCCTCCCGCCGAGTCCTCCCCTGCATCTGGACCTGTGCCAAGCCCTTGCATCTGGACTCCCACCCCTACATCCAGACCACCACCGCTGAGCCTCCCCACTCAAACCCACACCTCAATGAGCCCCATGCATCTGGACCAACCCGATGAGCCCCCCACACCTGGACCTCCACCCCAGTGAGCCCAGCCAGCTGCACCCAGAACCCCCCCAAGCCCCCCCCCCCCGCCCCCCCCCCCCCCCCCCCGTTGAGTCTCCCCCGCTGAGCCTGCCTCTGTGCTGAGCCCCAACCACCTTCACCTGGTCCTCCCTGCAGAGTCCCATTCCCCCTGCATCCAGAACTCCCTCACACCAAGCCACCTGCACCCAGATTGTGCCACACAGAACCCTCTCATCCCACACCTGGATCCCCCCACAGTAAGCCCCTCCACACTTTGATCCTGCTGGGCTGAGCCTGCCTGCCCCACACCTGTATCGGGGGCCAGGGTTGGGCGTGAGTGTGAGAGTCTGTCCCTCTCGCTCGCTATCTTGGTGCATCTGGTGTGGAGGGGCAGGAGCCCGGTGTGTTTGTGGGGCCGGCCTGGCCCTAGTGCTGTATCAGGTTCAGGTGCAGCCTCACTGCTGAAGTCCATGTCCCGGGGTGGGCTGCAGGGTGATCTCCCACCTCTGTGCAGCCAGTGGCCTGTACTGTCCACTGCCATGCTGGAGCCTCCATGTTTGTTTATTGACAAATGAAATATGCAGAATTTTGCAAATTTTAAAAATATTGGGTGCTGAATTTTTACTGCTGTGTTACTGGGCTGGCTTTTGGGAATCCCTCATTTTCTCTGACTCTCTCCCCTCCCAAGCCCACCATGATCTATCTGTGTTGGGAGCTTCTGGGGCTAGGGACACCACCCTGCACTGTCCTGAGGTTCCCTCCTCTAAGATCTACTACCTCCTGACCTTGGATTGGTAGATGCTGCCACCACCCAAGTGCAGAACCCCTTTGAGAGCCCAGGAAGGCGGACTTGGGAATTCCTACCTGTGGGGTACCCTCAAGCCCTTTCAACACCCCCCCCCCCCGGGGAAAGAGCTGAGAAAGAAGGGGGGAAAAAAAGGGAAATCAGCTGTTGCTAATTAAACATGTGCACAAAACTCTTAAAACACAAAAATCCAATTCTGTTCTTAAAAAAGGTAAATTTTATTTAAAAAAAAAAAAAAAAGATAGAAAATACAT
>NW_020664546.1:1789648-1896792 GCF_002925995.2 Terrapene triunguis
AAAAAAAAAAAAAAAAAAAAAAAAAAAAAAAAAAAAAAGATAGAAAATACATCTGGGGACTCAGACTATTGCTAGATTTTAAAAGAGCAACTACAAGGATTAAGCACCAAGAGTAGCTTTCTTGAGGTCCAGCTTAAAGGTTACAAGCAAAACAAAAGCACCTGGGGTTAGCACAGAGGAATCCACAAGCCATAAAGAAATCAATGGGATAAACCTAATCATGTCTTTCTAGACATTTCCTGATCTGCTTACATATCTGGGGTTTTAAATTAGTAGTTTCTGGGTATGAAACTGATGATTTTTCATACCTGGCCCAAGCTTCTTACAGCATAGCTCTTGCCCTGTCCGCCTCTTCCCGGGAGAACAACCACAAACAGACAAAAGGAGAGTTTTTTTCTCCATTTTAAAAAGTTCTAGCCTTCCCATTGGCTCTTTTGGCCAGGTGTCCACTCACTTCCTTTTACCTCTGCATAGCAATGAGACTTTTTAACCCTTTAGAGGTAGAGCAATTAGAGAACAGCTACTAAGAGGGATTTTATAGCTTCTGTGTGTCCACAAAAGGGAGCTACCTCCCACCTTCATTTATCACATCCGTGGATTTAAAATAATAGCTGAACCCTTACACTTGAAGTCTGGTGGGTGCATCGTCCTTAACATTAAGAGTTATGGTCTGTCCTGATGCCATTGCACAAAATTTCCCTTCTCCATACTGTTATATGGCATCTTTGTATACCAATTGGCTGTTACCTTTCCCACCCCAGAAGCTATTGTGGTTCATTAGTGCTTATGTATTGGACAGTTCCATGCAGTACAATGCAAAGTGTTTTTGATTGGAAGGTACTGTGTAAATGTAAAATATTACAGTATGTTGTTTCTAACCTGGGACACCCTAAGTCTGGAAGGCTGCTTTATTACATCTCCCAGAAAATTTACTTAGTTTAATGAATGGTGAACTGTTGCTTAATTGGAGCAACATTCGTGCTAATTCCGTTTCATAGGGAAGTATTGAGCTAGTTGCTAATGGTTCTTTACCCAGTTGTTTAATAGGAATGAAATTTTAAATTCTGAATTTTGAATGCATACAACCGTTCCCCTTTATTTGTGACCTATTTTCCTGAGTGCTTTGGAGAGGTGTGGTGAGAATGGTGGGGCTCTGGGAGACTTGGTCAAGAGTGGCAGCACTCAGGAGGCTTCAAACAAACTCTTTTCATATTATGAAATTTGAAAACTCCATTGGCAGCTTTTTTACAAGCTGGTAGTAGGCTGGGAGACTGAAGTTCCATTTATTTCCCCATGCTTTTGCTCTTTTAAAAACAAAGCACAAAAACCTAAAAAATTCAGGCTTGTATACATGGGATGTTACTGTGTGGCAAACCAGGATGTAAATCCACAGCACTCTAGTTTATTGTGCAGTGGACAGTGTTATAGTGAGCTAAGAGTTCCATTGTGTGCTTTGACGTTCTGTTGTTTGAAATGGGAGTATGTCAAAGGACTATGGAACTTTTAGTACGCTGTTGCAGGGTCCACACAAGATGTTACTGCGCAGCAAGCTAGCGTGCTATAGAGTGACACTCTGGCGTGACATGCAGTAACGTCCCATGTAGACAAGTGCTAAGGTTGCGTAGTTGAGCACTAAGAAGTCAGGAAATATAGAAGGTAAGCTTGAGCATGCAACCCTAACTACCTCCTTGTGCATGTGAATTACAATACAATTCTTGATTATCTGATGATTATATACTAATTTTCCAATAACAGAAGTTGCAAGTTACAAAACAGTTTATATTGTAATCCCATTTTCAGATCCTCATAGTGTTCTGAAACGTTCACCTTTTGGATTAAAACTTCCCTGGAGTCCATCCAAAGGTGAAAGTTTAAGCAAAAGCCACTCGGACATTTTTAAGTGAGAAACAGTTTTCACATTTTATAAATTGTTCCAGTGTGTGTTGGGATGGTGGGGCTGGGAATGGCATAAAGATGGTGAGCTCTTGCTTTTGAAGTGTACTATGTGTAGGGTCCTTCATTTTCAGTTTTTATTTTATTTATTTTTTCCCAGGAATTTATCAGTGTTTATTACTACAACAACAAAAACAGATGAAAAATCAGTGCAAAAATATTAATAATTTTTCTGAGTAAATATCGGGGTTTATTTTGGTGGACGGAAAGATGGTGGGGAAAAAAGTATTCAGTAGATCAGTACTTTGAATTCCGTTCATCAATGTGGTTTGCTGCAGAACTAAAATAGAACTCTATACACAATGCCACTTCTGAGTTTAAGAAAACAATGTATCTCTAATCAGCAAATAAAACTCTTCATTTGACTAAACAGTTTACTATTGTAAACTTAGAACTATTAGCCTACAAATATTTACATTTAATAATTGGGCCACACCATTTGCAGCGCACACCCTCAACTTCATCCTTCTCTCCTGTTTTAAAAAAAACCCTTTTGAATATTTCCTTGTGTTCTGAAACTTATTCTGATACAGATTTTCGTTTTCTTCCCGATTTAGTGTATCAAATCTTTAAACCGTTCTCTGCTAACAGCTTGAAATGTGTATTGGTGAGCGTGAGATTCATCAATACCTTCAGATGCGCAGGCACTGCAGAGCTTGCATGCATGCCTGTTTATTGTGTGTATCTTCCAGACCAGGGGTGGGGAATCTTTTTTTTCTATCCGGGGCCATTGACCCACAGAAAAAATCAGTCGCAGGCCACACACAGCCCCACGGGGAGGTGCGGAGGCTCGGGGCTTCCCCTAGACTCTGGGGTGGGGCGAGAAATGAGGGGTTCGGTGCAGGAAGGGGCTCTGGGCTGGGGCAGGAGGTTGGGGTGCAGGAGGGGGTGAGGGCTCTGGCTGGCGATGCAAGCTCTGGGGTGGGGCTGGGGATGAGGGGCTTGAGGTGCAGGAGGGGGCTCAGGGCTGGGGCAGGCGGTTGGGGTGCAGGAGGAATGTTTGGGGTGCAGGCTCTGGGAGGGAGTTTGTGTGTGGGAGGGGGCTAAGGGCTGGGGCAGGAGGTTCAGGGTGTGGGCTCCAGCTGGGCATCGCTTACCTCAGGTGGCTCCTGGTCGGTGGTGCAGCGGGGCTAAGGCAAGCTCCCTGCCTGCCCTGGCTCCGAGCTGCTTCTGGAAGTGGCTGGCATCTCCGGCCCCTAGGTGGAGGGGCCAGAGGGTTCTGCGCAGTGCACGCTGCCTGCACCTGCAGGTGTCACCCCTGCAGCTCCCAGAGCAGCTGCAGAGGTGGTGCTGGAGGCGGGGGCAGCGCGTGGAGCTTCCCTGATTGCCCCAGCTCCTAGGGGATGCAGGGATATGCTGGTCGTTTCCGGGAGCTGTGCAGAGCCGACTGCACTTTTAATGGCCTGGTGACCCTAGCTTCCCCCTGCATGGCGTGTGCTGGTGCTCACAGCTCCAGCCCCATGCGTGGGTGGGAGGGCGCTGAGGCTCGGGGCTTCCGGCTTGCCACGGGCCAGATGAAATTAAGTAGTGGGCCGGATCTGGCCCGTGGGCCATAGGTTCCCCACCCCTGTTCTAGACTAATACATAACCTTACTTCAACAGGCAGCTTTGCATATACACACAGACTAATGTATTATCATAATATATGTGACTCATGCTATGTATTGTATTTTTCCTAATAAAATAAGTTATGTTTTATATATTTGAATGATACAAAAGTAGGATGAAAATCAGAAAAAAAAATGAATACTACTTGTAAAACCCAGGAATTTTTTTGAAAACAAAGGGGCTTAACTACAGGTCTGTCACATCTTACGCGCATTTAACATGCGCGAATTCAGCTTTACGCGGTCGGCAAAAACAAAAAACAAAAAAAGAGAAAAATAACAATTTAAATACTGTTCTTGTAGTGCGGGCGATTCCGCCCGCCATTACACTCAATGTAATTTTGACTATACGCGGTTTTCACTTTACGCACTGACCGCGGAACATAACCCCAGCGTAAGATGAGACAGATCTGTATGTGCCTAGTATCTAGTGTACAGTAGGTGTTTTGCTAAGTTTCTGAAAAGGATGGAAAGTAAATCGAAAGCTTTCCTGAGTGCATGTGTAGTTGGAACACTGCGAAATTTTAAACTACGGAGGTAAACTTGGATGTGCTGCACATGCGCATAAAGCTAGTTTCTAGCGAGCTGCCTAGGCCCCTGAATTGCTCCAGACTGGGCGTTCTATAAATATTTCATAGAATCTTTGCTTAGTTTTGATTTCCCTCATCCTCTTCCTTCTTTTCTGGCCTTACTGGCCTATGGTATTGAATATAGATGGGATTGGGAGACAGAAGATCCTGAGTTCTGTTCCCACCTCTTCCCCTATTGGCCATAATTCTCTTCACTTCTTCCCATTTTACAGGTTGGGTAAATGAAGCACAGAAGTTGCTTGCACAGAAACACCTAATAAGAATAGGAATTATTTAATGAGTTAATGTGCATGTTTGCAATTAACTTGCTTATAACTGTAAACTGTAGCTTTAAAAAACTTTGTGGATTTAGTACTTGTGCAGTGCTGGCAAATGAATCCCTCTGTTCGTCCCGGGCAGGAACAGGACAAGCTTCCCTCACACTGCCCTGCTTCAGGCACCTCTTGTCCTCTCTACTGAGTCTGCAATTAGTACAAAGCTTGGCGATGTGGGAGCTGGAACTGAGACCCACCAAACTCATCTTGTACAGGAGCCACGAAAGAGCTATTACATGGGAAAAATTTATAATAAGAATGGCCATATTGAGTCAGACCAAAGGTCCATATAGCCCAGTAGCCTGTCTTCTGACAATGGCCAATGCCAGATGCTTCAGAGGGAATGAACAGAACAGGTAATCATCAAGTGATCCATTCCCTGTCACTCATTCCCAGCTTCTGGCAAACAGAGGCTAGGGACACCATCCCTGCCCATCGTGGCTAGTAGCCATTGATGGACCATCCTTTGAACTTCTCGAGTTCATTTTTGAACCCTGTTATAGTCTTTGCCTTCACAACATCGTTGACCCCCTCAAAGAATTCTAGTAGATTGGTGAGGCATGATTTCCCTTTACTAAAACCATGTTGACTCTTCCTCAACAAATTATGTTCATCTATATGTCTGACAATATTGTTCTTTATTATAATTTCAGCCAGTTTGCCTGGTACTGAAGTCAGGCTTACAGGCCTGTAATTGCTGGGATCACCTCTGGAGCCCTTTTTAAAAATTGGCATCACATTAGCTACCCTCCAGTCATTTGGTAGAGAAGCTGATTTAAATGATAGGTTACAGACTACAATTAGTAGTTCTGCAATTTCACATTTGAGTTTCTTCAGAATTCTGGGGTGAATACCATCTGGTCCTGGTGACTTATTGCTGTTTAGTTTATCAGTTTGTTCCAAAACTTCCTCTAGTGACACCTCAATCTGGGACAGTTCCTCAGATTTGTCACCTAAAAAGAATGGCTCAGGTTTGGGAATCTCCCTCACATCCTCCTCCGTGAAGACCAATGTAAAGAATTCATTTAGTTTCTCTGTGATGGCCTTATCATCTTTGAGTGCTCCTTTAGCATCTCAATCATCCAGTGGCGCCACTGGTTATTTAGCAGTCTTCCTGCTTCTGATGTACTTAAAATTCTTTTAGCTATTAATATTTGAGTCTTTGGGTAGCTGGTCTTCAAATTCTTTTTTAGCCTTCCTAATTATGTTTTTACATTTCCCTTGCCAGAGTTTATGCTCCTTTCTATTTTCCTCACTAAGATTTAACTTCCACTTTTTAAAGGATGCCATTAAATGTTCCAGGATTAGCTGCTCCAAGAAGCAGTCATTTAAGGTGTCAATAAACTTTATCTCTGCATCCCGTCCTGAGGTGACATGTATCCAGTCAATATGGGGATAGTTGAAATCCCCCATTATTATTGAGTTTTTTATTTTTATAGTCTCTCTAATCTCCCTGAGCATTTCACAGTCACCGTCATCATCCTAGTCCGGTGGTCGGTAGTATATTCTTACTGCTATATTGTTCTTATTTGAGATGTAATTACTATCTATAGAGATTTTGTGGAACAGTTTGGTTCATTTAAGATTTTTTACTTCATTTGATTCCACGCTTTCTTTCGCATATAGTGCTACTCCCCCACCAGCACGACCTGTTCTGTCCTTCCGATATATTTTGTTCCCTGGTATTACTGTGTCCCATTGATTATCCTCATTCCACCAAGTTTCTGTGATGCCTATTATATCAATATCCTAATTTAATACAAGGCACTCTAATTCACCCAATTTATTATTTAGACTTCTAGCATTTGTATATAAGCACTTAAAAAAATTGTCACTTTTTAGCTGTCTGCCATTACATGTGTAATTGAATGGGCCTCTTTTTCATTTGACTGTTTCTCATCAAATCTTACCCGTATTTTATCATCTTCCATCCTCTCCTCCTTACTAGAACATAGAGAATCCCCATTAATAGATCCTCCCCTAGGGGATGTCTCTGTCTGAACCACATGCTCCTCCACACCTGTCGGCTTTCCCCCAGCCCTTAGTTTAAAAACTGCTCTATGATCTTTTTAATTTTAAGAGCCAGCAATCTGATTCCATTTTGCTATAGGTGGAGCCCATCTTTCCTGTATAGGCTCCCCCTTTCCCAAAAGTTTCCCCAGCTCTTAATAAATCTAAACCCTAATCAATCTAATCCCTACTGAGTGGAGCTGGATTCCTACTGGTGATGTATGGGCAAAACGCTCTGAAGATCAAGCAAAGTTCTGAGTTAGTAGGTTCCCTTACCAGTCCTAATATTTCATCTTCCAGAGTGAGGCTTATTTTCTGGAAAGATAAGATTGTCAAGTTCTAACCTTTTTGGAGCTCACAGAAGCAGCATTTCCAACACACTGCTCTCGGTCTTCTTCAGACAAACCCTCTAATAGGTGACCCACACAGTTCTTAAAGGGATAGCTCCCAGTAATCAAAATACACACACTATAAATACCTTAATAAAGGAAATATTAACACAATATTTAGTTTGATCCCTAAATACAGTGTTTTGTAATATGCAATCATTTCAGCAATCATTGCAGGGCCCTCACACTGACTTACATAGTTTCCAGCCCCCCTTGGCTCATCAACTGACTTTGAACCCATGATCTTTATATCTGTAGCACACCCCTCTTTTACTCAGCTGTAGGAGAAAGTAGTGGGAAAGGTTTGCTGTTTTCTTCTATGGACAGCAGACCACAGATGGAGACATAACACAGACTTTATCTATGGTTATAGTGCTATGTGAATTGGCACTAGAATGCTTGGTATCAGGATTAGAATCTTGCAACCCGATGGAACCTGACTACAAGTGTCGTGGTCAAGTGTGAAAATAACCCAACTCCCTCGGGCTTGCTCAGGTAGACTCTGAACATCTCCTCCTGCCTGTGGAGTCAGCACAGCGATGACTGCATGTTGTACTCCTGCTGGCCACTGCTCTGTGCTGTGGAGTGAGTGTGCTGATGAGTTGCAGCGCATCTCATTCAGCAGTACACACAGCGCAGGAAGATGGCAGTGGTTTTTGGGAGCAGGCGCACATGCCATGCTCACTCCATAGCAGGAGGTGGTCAGAGACAGATCTCGGGCACAGGGAGCAGGAAGCCCTCATCAGTCTGAGCCCCAAGGATGAGGCGGCAGTGCTGACCCAGGTTTGGAGGGAAGTGTCAGATTTGGGTCGGCTGTGGGCTAGTCGTGTTCGGTTTGGGCTTCAAGTGAGGTCCTAGCAAACCTCTAATCAGGTTTCTTGGGTTCCATTCCTGGTTTTGGGAGAAGAGAATGGCCTAGTGGCCGGACAGCATAGCCAAATGTAGTGATGCCCCTGATAGGGATGATTGGACCATGAGTTACCATCGTAGTAAGATGGAATCACAGAATGCAGCTGTCCAAGGGGGACTTATGAAAAGCCCATCTGGGGGAATTAAGATATCAAATGTATAAGGTGCAGTGAGAAGAAATATTAAAATCCAGAAGTGTTAAGAAATCCTAAAGAGCACACTACAGCACAAAAGACCATAATCTCTCTGAAAAAGAATGCAAAAGAGAATTATCCATTTGCTGCTTCGCAGGGACTGCTCAGAGATCTGATGTTGTTCATGTAAGAAGCCGTCAAACTCCTTTATGGAACCAGGTAGCTGAAACAATAGCAGCCTCTGCTAAAAACACAGGTACCTGAGTGGAGGGGCTTCACTGAGTATTGTTTTATTAAGGTTTGTGTGTCTGTGAAAGAGAAGCAGAGAAAAAAGGCAGCAAAGAAGTACAAGATACAGCCACAGAAGCACTATACTAGTAGCAGGGCCCTGAGAAAAAGCCGAGAGAGAGAGTGCTTTCAGACAGATTGTTGGCTAGGAAGGGACTTGGAACTGTGCGCAAAGAAACTGTCTTCTGCTGTTTGAGTTCTGCAGTGTTTAGGGGAACAGGACTTTGTACATTCTTTGTAAATAAACATGATTTCTTCAAAGATACCTGGCTCCATCATTATTTTCTCCTCCTAAATGAAACAACCCACACCATTCTGAATTTTGGTCAAATGAGGGGGTAACAGAGCCATACTACCTGATGCAATGACTCTGAGGCCTCCTGCAAGGTATAGCAGGGCCCCATATTGATGGCTTCCAGAGCTGCTGGATTTGGGGGTTGAACCTCTAACTTTTGCAACAGTCAGGACAAATCTTGCCTAGAATGAAAAAATTCCCATGCAATTCCACAATGGAAAACTAATTATTTTCCCCCCAGATCCTCTTCCCAAAGGTTTTTCTTAGTGAGTGCAGCTCTTATTTGGCATCTTTATTAATGATCTGATAGAGAGTAAGTAACATGTTAATGAAATACACGATGACTGGAAGGAAATGAACAAAGAATGAGATTCATCTTGGAAAAACCGATCCAATATGCCTGGGGAATAATAATTCAAAGCGTAAGAATCAAGAGAAGAGAGAAACTTGGGAAGCAGTGATGGTGAAAGATCTAGGGGCAGTAGTGGACAGGAAATCAGACATGTATTTGCAATGAGATGCTAGAAGACTTACGTAACTTTGATCTGCATAAGCAAAGCCATCACACCACAGAGCCTGGAAGCATTAGTCCCTCTTCATACACCTGGATGACTGCATTTAATTCTGTGTATCCATTAGCAAAAGAATGTTGACAAATGGGAGGAAATTCAGAAAAAAACTACAAGGATGATCGGGGATTGGAGAAATTCACTTATAAGCAAGGCCATTTGTCTTTGGTTTTTATTTTTGTTTCAGATTTCCTGGGAATTTATTGGCGTTTATTACAAAAATTAAAAAAAATGGGTGAAATTTGGCACCAACAATTAACTTCACTGTTTTCTGGGCGTTAATTTTGGGCGATGGGAGGACAGAAAAAACTTAACAGATAGAGGATGCCATCCATTTGCATTGCATCCTCCATGAATACTGCTTCTGGACCTGCTCTGGAAGGTGATGGCTGCTCGGTTACCTAGGCTGCACAGGTTACAGAGCTGCCGTCTCTCCTTTGGGAACAGGGAGCTTAGTCTGGGGAATTCTAGCACTTCATTTTTTAGGACTTGAGTACTGATGTACACATATACATGTGCATGCTCATGTGTTTGTCTTCCACTATTTCGCCTTACTTGAACAGACAGGCTTGTATATACACTTAGACCAATTTATTATTAACATAAATACCTAATATAATATACTGAATTTTCTTAACGTAATCAGTATTTTCATGTATTTGGGTGGGCCAAAATTCAGGTTAATAGCAGTAAAAACTGAATAATAGCTTTTGTAAAACATGGGTGTGACATTCTGTACCTCATAGTAGCACCCTGGAATCCCATATTCACCGTTGCCATCTGATTATGATATGTTTTGTACAAAGTATGCCTTGTGATGTATCATTTTAAAAGTCTTGATCTACTGAACATTAATATTCTGTTGGATTGTATGTACTATCATTATGTGAAGTTATGAAGTATTGCTTTATATCAGCGGTCTCAAACTCAAATGATCACGAGGGCCACATGAGGACTAGTACATTGGCTCAAGGGCCACATTACTGACACTCCCCCCCGCCGCCCTCGGCCCTGCCCCCACTCAACCCCTTCCATCAGGCCCCGCCTCTTCCCACCCCTTCCCTGCCCCCATTCCAACCCCTTCCCCGAAATCCCCACCCGAGCTCTGCCCCCTCCCTGCCCCCAGGGGGTACAGGAGGGGTGCGGGGCATGGCAGAGGGTTCAGGGTAGGGGGTCGGGGTGCAGGAGGGGTGTGGGGTACGGCAGGGGGTCGGGATGCAGGAGGGGGACGGCAGGGGATTCAGGGCAGGGGGTTGGGTTCAGGGTGCAGCGGGGGCTTAGGGCAGGGGGTTGGGGTGCAAGAGGGGTGTGGGGTGTGGCAAGGGTTTCAGGGCAGGGGGTCGGGGTGCAGGGTGGTGCAGGAGTGTGGGGTGCGGCAGGGGGTTTAGGGCAGGAGGTCGGTGTGCAGCAGGGGGCTCAGGGCAGGGGTGCAAGTGGGATGCGGGGTGTGGCAAGGGGTTCAGGGCAGGGGGTCGGGGTGCAGCAGGGGGCTCAGGGCAGGGGGTTCGGCTGCAGAAGGGGTTTGGGGGGTGGGCTCTGGCCCGGCGTGCACTGGGGACAGAGCAGGGCAGGGCAGTGCCCTGCCCCCGCTCCGGGAAGCGTCCGGAACCTGGGGAAGGAGAGGACACATGGGTCTGTGTGTTGCTCTTGCTTCAGGCACCGCCCCCAGCAGCTCCCATTGGCCGCGGTTCCCCATTCAGCAACAATGGGAGCTGCTGGGGGCGGTGCCTGAAGCAAGAGCAACACACAGACCCATGTGTCCCCTCCTTCCCCAGGTTCCGGCCGCTTCCAGGAGCAGCGTGGGGGCAGGGCAGGGAGTCTGCCCTGCCCCTGGTGCGCGTTGGGCCAGAGCCGCTCTAGGTGAATACTGGGGGAGGGCAGGGGGCCCACGAGGAGCTCGGGGGCCGCAGAAAATAACCGCGCGGGCCGTGTGTTTGAGACCCCTGCTTTATATGCTAAACAAAGTAAAAGAAGCAGTGAGAGGCAAAAAAAAAGCCTTTAAAAAATTAAATCCTAGTGAGGAAAATATAAAGGAGCATAAGCACTGGCAAAAGAAGTGTAAAAATACAATTAGGAAGGTCAAAAAACAATTTGAGGAACAATTAGCCAAAGACTCAAAAAGTAATAGCAATTTTTTTTTTTTTTAGTACATCAGAAGCAGGAAGCCTGATAAACAACCAATGGGGCCACTGGACGATCGAGGTGCTAAAGGAGCACTCAAGTATGATAAGGCCATTGTGGAGAAACTAAATGAATTCTTTGCATCGGTCTTCACGGCTGAGGATGTGAGGGAGATTCCCAAACCTGAGCCGTTCTTTTTAGGTGACAGATCTGAGGAACTGTCTCAGATTGAGGTATAATTAGAGGAGGTTTTGGAACAAACTGATAAATTAAACAGCAATAAGTCACCAGGACCAGATGGTATTCACCCCAGAGTTCTGAAGGAACTCAAATGTAAGATTGCAGAACTACTAATTGTAGTCTGTAACCTATCATTTAAATATCAGCTTCTCTACCAAATGACTGGAGGGTAGCTAATGTGATGCCAATTTTTAAAAAGGGCTCCAGAGGTGATCCCGGCAATTACAGGCCTGTAAGCCTGACTTCAGTACGAGGCAAACTGGCTGAAATTATAATAAAGAACAATATTGTCAGACATATAGATGAACATAATTTGTTGAGGAAGAGTCAACATGGTTTTAGTAAAGGAAAATCATGCCTCACCAATCTATTTGAATTCTTTGAGGGGGTCAACAAGCATGTGAACCATGGATATAGCGTACTTAGATTTTCAGAAAGCCTTTGTCAAGGTCCCTCACCAAAGGCTCTTAAGCAAAGTAAGCTGCCATGGGATAAGAGGGAAGGTGCTCTCAAGGATTGGTAACTGGTTAAAAGATAGGAAACAAAGGGTAGGTATAAATGGTCAGTTTTCAGAATGGAGAGAGGTAAATAGTGGTGTCCCCCAGGGGTCTGTTCTGGGACCAGTCCTATTCAACATATTCATAAATGATCTGGAAAAAAGAGTAAACAATGAGGTGGCAAAATTTGCAGATGATACAAAACTACTCAAGACAGTTAAGTCTAAAGCAGAGTGCAAAGAGCTACAAAGGGATCTCCTAAAACTGTGTGACCAGGCAACAAAATAGCAGATGAAATTTAATGTTGATAAACGCAAAGTAATGCACATTGGAAAGTATAATTCCAACTATACATAAATTAGCTGTTACCACTCAAGAAAGAGATCTTGGAGTCATCGTGGATAGTTCTCTGAAAACCTCCACTCGATGTGCAGACGCAGTCAAAAAAGCGAACAGAATTCTGGGAATAATTAAGAAAGGGATAGATAATAGGGCAGAAAATATCATGTTTCCTCTATATAAATCCATGATACGCCCACATCTTGAATACTGTATGCAGATATGGTTGCCCCATCTCAAAAAAGATATATTGGAATTGGAAAAGGTTCAGAAAAGGGCAACAAAAATGATTAGGGGTATGGAATGGCTTCTGTATGAGTAGAGATTAATAAGACTGGGACTTTTCATCTTGGAAAAAAGACGGCTAAGGGGAGATATGATTGATGTCTATAAAATCATGACTGGTGTAGAGAAAGTAGATAAGGAAGTGTTGTTTACTACTTCTCATAACACAAGAACTAGGGGTCACCAAATGAAATTAATAGGCAGCAGGTTTAAAACAAATAAAAGGAAGTATTTCTTCACACAATGCACAGTCAACCTGTGGAACTCCTTGCCAGAGGATGTTGTGAAGGCCAAGACCGTAACAGGGTTCAAAAAAAGAACGAGATAAATTCATGGAGGATAGGTCCATCAATGGCTATTAGCCAGGATGGGCAGGAATGTTGTCCCTAGTCTCTGTTTGACAGAAGCTGGGAATGAGCAACAGGGTGGATCATTTGATGATTCCCTGTTCTGCTCATTTCCCCCTAGGGCACCTGGCACTGGCCACTGTCGGAAGACAGGATATTGGGCTAGATGGACCTTTGGTCTGACCCAGTAGGGCCGTTCTTATGTTACTGAAATATGTTGTGAGGTTGGAAATGCCCACAGCCAGCCTTTCAGTAGGGACAAAGGAGCAGCCATCAATGGCCAGATAGGTGTCAATGGCTCATCAAGAGGAATCCACTATCCAGGAGGCTTCTCAGAGATGGCACCTATACAGTGGGGCGGTCTAACCCATGTCTCAGCAAGGAGCTTTCTAGCAGCTGGAAGAAAGTATAAAGTGTGGCAGTGACATCATCACTTGGCCTCTCTTCCCCCATCTCAGCACCTGGAAAATCATCTGGAAGACAGACTTTGAACTAGGGAGATTGGTTCCAGGCTGGAAGTAGGTCCAGTCTGTGTACCAAGGAACTGTAAGCTGTCTGTAATGTCTGTTTAAGTTAGAAATAAATTGGCAGTCTAAACTCTAAGTTGATCAGCTTTGATCTCTGTCTGTTACTTATAATCACTTAAAATCTATTTTTCTTTATTAAATAAATCTGTTTTATATTTTACTTAAAACGATGTATTTTTGGTTGAAATTCTTGGAGAGCTCAGATTACAAAGGCTGGTGCATTTCCACTTTCCTATGAAGAAGTAACAAACTTATTAATGACTGCACTGTCCAAGGGAACCTTGAGCAGTGCAAGATGGTATATTTCTGGGGTGCAAGGCTGGAGAGCTGGGGGGTGTTGGCTGGAGCCTCTCTATTGATGATTCGTGTGTGTCTGGGAGATCATTGATGTAACTCAGTTGGGTGTGTCCCTGCCTGTGGATGGTGGTGTAATTGCAATTCCTGTCAGAGGTTTGTAGCTTGACATCAGCATCACAGTGTGAGGGACAGCCCAGGCTGGTGGGTTTGGAGGGCTCAGCGCTCCCACAGTCCAGGTTGCACCTGAGGGACCTTGTCATGGGATCCCATCACAGTGGGATTTTTTTGATTAAAAATCAGTAAACCCAAAAAACGAAGGACCTTGTTGATCAGGAAAGGTTTACAAAACTAAATATGTCTAGCTTGTGTAAGTGCCAACTAATGCAGGGGTCGATACAATAATACAAATATTTAAAGATGTTGACACCAAGAAGGGAGAGGAATTTTTAGTTTGATGCACAGGGAGGTGTAACTAGGAGGAACTATAACTCTGAAGAGTAACGTAAGAAAGAGAACACTTAGGACATTTTTCCTGATATCCAGCATAACACTGAAATCTATTTTACTGTGGAATAGTCTCCTGCAAAGAGAAACGAGGGCAGCCCCATTTCTTGAATTGGACAGAACTCTAGAATGGGTGCTGTAAGGAAGGCTCCTGCAGGTAAATGGTCTGAATGATCTAACTGTAGGTAGGGTTTCACTTTTAACATACTGTGACATTCTCCAGGGTACAGTCTGGACTGATGGACAGCTGGGTGTCCTCAACTCTCCAATTTGCGGTACTTTTTACACTGCTTTGCTGTGAGAACAACCAGCCCTGGTCTGCTCTCATGCAGCCTCCATCATATAAAGTGCTCCCAGCTATACTGTATGAGTGCTGTAGCCAGCCACCCATGGATTACACCAGCAGGGCAACAAGAGCAAACTCCCAGTGCCAGACTTTCCCCAAGTAATGTGCATCTTGTACTGCCCAGTCTCTTCTGGACAATACAAACTCATAGTAAGTCTGTCATTTCATTAATAGAAAATGATATGCACAAATCTTATCTCAAATGGAGTTTCCCAAACACTTCAGTCCAAACACACACTGGTTTAGATAACACTATCTGTAGTTAATAAACTTGTTTTAAAGATAGGTTTCAGAGTAGCAGCCGTGTTAGTCTGTATCCGCAAAAAGAACAGGAGTACTTGTGGCACCTTAGAGACTAACAAATTTATTAGAGCATAAGCTTTCGTGGGCTACAACCCACTTCTTCGGATGCATATAGAGTGAAACATATATTGAGGAGATATATATATACACACACACATACAGAGAGCATGAACAGGTGGGAGTTGTCTTACCAACTCTGAGAGGCCAATTAAGTAAGAGGTAAAAAAACTTTTGAAGTGATAATCAAGATGGCTCAATACAGACAGTTTGATAAGAAGCAAGTGTGAAAATACTTACAAGGGGAGATAGATTTTTAAGTGATTGCAAGTAATGAGACATAAGTCAGAATTGTTTACAGAAAAATAAAAGGTAAAATGCAACTAATACCTAACTTAACAAGCTAAGGATATGTCTACACTACAAAATTAGGTCGATTTTATAGACGTCGATCTTTAGGAAGCGATTTTATACAGTCGATTTTGTATGTCCCCACTAAGCACCTTAATTCGGCGGAGTGCATCCTCACAGTATTGACTCACGGAGCAGTGCACTGTGGGTAGCTATCCCACAGTCCCCGCAGTCTCCGCTGCCCATTGGAATTCTGGGTTAAGTTCCCAATGCCTGATGGGGCAAAAACATTGTTGCAGGTGGGGGCTGCTGTGATCCAAGTAGCCAATGCAATCACTGACCTTTTGCTAACAAGGGTAGTGACTCTGGGAAATGTGCAGGTCATAGTGGATGGCTTTGCTGCAATGGGGTTCTCTAACTGTGGTGGGGCGATAGACAGAACGCATATCCCTATCTTGGCACCGGACCACCTTGCCAACCAGTACGCAAACCACAAGGGGTACTTCTCAATGGTGCTGCAAGCACCGGTGGATCACAAGGGACGTTTCACCGACATCAATGTGGAATGGCCGGGAAAGGTGCATGACGCTCGCATCTTTAGGAACTCCGGGCTGTTCGAGCAGCTGCAAGAAGGGACTTACTTCCCAGACCAGAAAATTACCATTGGGGATGTTGAAATGCCAATAGTTATCCTTGGCCAAGCCTATCCCTTGCTCCCATGGCTCATGAAGGCATACACAGGCAGCCTGGACAGTAATAAGGAGCAGTTCAACTATAGGCTGAGCAAGTGCAGAATGGTGGTAGAATGTGCCTTTGGACATTTAAAAGCTTGCTGGTGCTGTTTGCTGATTAGGTTTGCTGACCTCAGCGCAACCAGTATTCCCATTGTTATTGCTGCTTGCTGTTTGCTCCATAATATCTGTGAGAGTAAGGGGGAGATGTTTATGGTGGGGTGGGAGGTTGAGGCAAATCGCCTGGAGTCTGATTTTGAGCAGCCAGACACCAGGGCGATTCGAAGTGCACAGCTAGGTGCACTGCGCATCAGAGAGGCTTTGAAAACCAGTTTCATGACTGGCCAGGCTATAGTGTGACAGTTGTGTGTGTTTCTCCTTGATGCAAACCCGCCCCCTTTGTTGATTTTAATTCCCTGTAAGCCAGCCACCCTCCCCCTTTCGATCACAGCTGTCAAAGGAAATAAAGTCACTGTTGTTTTGAAACCATGCATTCTTTCTTTGTTAATTAAAAAAAAAAAAAAAGTGAGATAACTGACAAGGTAGTCCAGGTGGGGTGGGGGAGGAGGGAAGGAGAAGGCCACATTGCTTATTGTAGCCACACTACAAATCAAAACTGTTTGAATGACAGCCTTCTGTTGCTTGGGCCATCCTCTGGAGTGGAGTGGCTGGGTGCCCGGAGTCTTCCCTTCCCCCCGCGTTTTTGGGCATCTGGGTGAGGAGGATATGGAACATGGGGAGGAGGTCAGGCAGTTATACAGTGCATGCAGCGGCGGTCTGTGTTCTTGTTGCCTTTCCTGCAGCTCCACCAGACGCCTGAACATGTCAGTTTGCTCCCCCATTAGCCTCCGCATCGCCTCCTGCCTCTTCTCATCGTGCTCACTTAATGCTTTCCTGGCCTTTGTCACTGAATGCCTCCATGCATTCAGCTGTGCCCTATCAGTGCGGGAGGACTGCATGAGTTCGGAAAACATGTCATCGCAAGTGCGTTTTTTTCGCCTTCTAATCTGCGATAACCTCTGGGACGGAGATGTTAGGGGGAGCATAGAAACATTTGCACCTGCGGGGAAGGGGGAGGATAAAAAGGGAGAGTAGAATTTAAGAAGATACATTTCTGAGATTCACAGTGAATGAAGCAATTCACAGCAGATAGCACATGTGCTTTAGGTACAAGGTCGCATTTTACCTTTTATATTGAGGGCCTGCCATTATGGTAACACATCACACACGGCTGGGCAACAGAATTTGGTTTCCAGGCAGCCATGGTAAGCCAAAGGGTACGCAGGGTTGGCTTCTTCTGCCTTCATAACATGGGAATGGTTTCAAACTGCAGCGTCCTCCTTTCCCATAGCAAGCAAAGCCGTCTGGGTTTGCCATTTAAAAGGAGGGGCTGCGGTTTTTGGGTGGATGTGCAGAACCTCCCTCCCCCCACCCCGCCGTGTGGCTAGTCTCTGGGATGATCCCTTCACCCCTCCCCCCACCGCGTGGCTATTCTCAGGGATCATCCCTTTTAGCCAAGCTCAAATAGCCCAGCATGAGCGGGGTCCTTTTACTGTTCCCTTACAAAAATTCTCCTATTTCAACCAGGTGACCATGAATGATACTACTCTCCTGAGGTTAACCCAGAAAGATATAGACCGAATGTTGCTTGAATGCAACCAAAACCCAGGACCATTCGCTGCCATGCTTTGTGCTGCAATGATTCCAGACTACTTGCTACTGGCTTGGCGTGGTAAAGTGTCCTACTGTGGAGGACGAAATAAGGCGGCCCTCCCCAGAAACCTTCTGCAGAGGCTTTCAGAGTACCTCCAGGAGAGCTTCATGGAGATGTCCCTGGAAGATTCCCGCTCCATCCCCAGACGCGTTAACAGACTTTTCCAGTAGTTGTACTGGCTGCGAATGCATCCCAAGTCTTCAGGGCAAATCAAACATTAAACACAATTGCTTTTAACCCCTGTAGTGTAGTTACAAATGGCACTCACCAGAAGTGCCTTCAGGGTCTGGGAACCTGCCTTGGGAGGGTATTGGCTCCAGGGTGATGAAAAGGTCCTCGCTGCCGGGGAGAACGGATTCTTCGCTTGCCTGCTGTGCATTCTCCTCCTCCACAAAATCCTCCTCCCTGTTGCGTGAGACTCCCCCCTTGCAGGTGTCCATGGACAGTGATGGGGTAGTGGTAGGGTCCCCCCCCCAGAATGCCATGCAACTGATCATAGAAGTGGCATGTATGGGGCTCTGACCCGGAACGACTGTTTGCCCCGTCTGTCTTTTGGTAGGCTTGCCTGAGCTCCTTAACATTCACGCGGCACTGCTGTGTGTCCCTGTTTTAGCCTCTCTCCACTATGCCCTGTGCGATTGTGGCATATATATTAGCATTTCTTCTTTTTGATCGGAGTTTGGCCTGCACAGATTCTTCTCCCCATACAGCAATCATATCCAGTGTCTCCTGTTCGGTCTATGCTGGAGCTCGTTTGCAATTCTGGGACTGCATGGTCACCTGTGCTGCTGAGCTCACCACGCTGACCAAACAGGAAATGAAATTCAAAATTTCCCAGGGCTTTTCTTGTGTACCTGGCTAGTGCATCGGAGTTGAAAGTGCTGTCCAGAGTGGTCACATTCGAGCACTCTGGGATAGCTCTCAGAGGCCAATACCGTTGAATTGCATCTGCAATACCCCAAATTCGATCTAGCTAGGTCGATTTTAGCTCTACTCCCCTTGCCGGGGAGGAGTACAGCAGTTGATTTTAAGAGCCCTTTAGGTTGACGGAACGGGGTTGGATGTGTAGACGCATTGCTTTTAAAATCAAACTAACGCGGCTAAATTTGACCTAACCTCGTAGTGTAGAAAGGGTCAAGTGAACTTAAAGCAAAAAACTCTCTCACCATATGTTCTAGTAGTCTTAATGTCTGAATCTTTCAGCCAGGATCCCTCCCCAGTCTAATGATGCCTCCTTTTTCCTTCATGTGGTTTTGATGCTGTGAGTAGAGATGAAGGGAGAGAGAATCTGGGGAGTTTGCACCTCTCTCTTATAGCAATTCTCGTCTTTGAGAATCCTCTCCAGCTGGGGTTCAGGCGACAGTCTGTGGGATGGGAACTTCCAGCTGTTTCTTTGCCAACATATAAATTTCTCGCTCACACCCTTTTTCTTGCCAAAGAATGGCTGCTTAACCAGGTGATAGTCCATCGGATTTTGTAGACACCTGGCTGAGGCATCAGTTTGCCTTTTGTCTCTGAGGATTTGGTTTGTGCCTGATTTTCTGAATTTGGAGCATGTTACAACAATGTTATACAGTAGAATCTTATAACTTTACATACAATATTGCCATGCATATTTTACCAGGACAATAATGATCAGTACATTGTGAATTTTCAAATGATAGCTTTGTACAAAATCCATTATAGTTTTGTAAAAAGGGTGAACATGAGGATACAGACTGTCACATATACATGATTCATTCCTTTCTGTGTAAGAATGATGAGCAGGGTCCTTAGTTTTTCTATCTTTTATGGGTGTTTGTTACGTTGGCAGTTCAGTGCAGCTTTGGGCATTCATTGTTCTCTGTGGCAACACATAGCAGAAGAGTTCAACCTGTTGGCCTTAGACGGGCCGCTTCCTTACCCTCTGCTGCATGGCTTCGCTGCAGGAGTGAGGGCTCCCCAGGGCCAGATGATGAAAGTCTTGAGAATTTATGTTGACACTAAAATTGATAAAAAGGCACACTTTTTCTTTTGGCACATAACTTGCTATGGAAATTCCTGCCACAATGCATCCCAGATGCCAAACACTTAGTAGGATGTTAGAATTATCTATTTATATGGATATTAAGAACATTCACAGATGTATTGGACAGAAAAAATGTTTTTTTCCAAGGGCTATAAACTCTCCTGCATGATACCACAAGTTAGCTGACAGGGATAAGAGAACTTCCTTATGGGCAGGGTATTCTGTAAGTGCCAACAATGGGGTTCCTTGCACCTTCCTCTGGAGCATCTGGTACTGGCTAAGTGAGAGACAGCATACTGGACTAGCTGGATCCTTGATGTGCTCTGTTCTGGCAATTCCTATTCTTACAAAGTTTTAGTGCTGTTGTAGTTTGTCTTTGTTCTACATATGTAGCTAAACATTCATTATATCTTTTCCATCCCTTTCCATTGCAGAAAAACAATGCTGAATGACCTATTGAGATTTGACGTAAAGGATTGCTCTTGGTGCAGGTATGAGACTATTTCTCATGTTTATTACTGATTTAATTCCTGCCATAGAAGTCTACTGGACTTGACAGCTGTCCAAAATGGGTTAACTTAAGTAAAATCTTCTTTGAGAGCAGGAGATTTTTTTGATTTTTTTTTTTGCGTGGAGTCAAGGTTATTTTAATTTCCACCTCATTCATGTATTTGTTGACGGTGGGTGAGATCCTCACCCCTGTTTCAGCCCCTTTACACCAGTTAAACAGTTGGGAGTTGTTTAAAGAGTCTTTAAGAGCTCCAGTTACAGCAAGCACTGTGGAAGATGGTTGTAAAGCTGACTTCTTGGAATCCCCTCACAATTTCTGGTGTAGGGGGCGTGCCAGGGGCTGTGTCAGTGGTGCCGCTGAGATTTGGGACAGCACTGCTGCCCATAGAGCAGCCCAGGGAATCTGCTGTCGTTTAGACACCCTCTGAAGGCTGTCTTCATTACAGAGAGAACTCATCCAGCTCCCAGAGCAGCCCAGGATTGAGAAGAGTTAAAGCCAATTTTGCCCCACTCCAGCCTGGGCTGTGAGCGGTGTGTTATCTTACCACGTAGCTGTATAATAGTGCTGCAGAATTTATTTCAACATTCATATTTAATCTTTGCATGATATAGTTTAGAAAATAATTAAACTTAATAAAACACTTAATTTACCATAAAATCATGGTCAGCATGATTAGAAAATATAGAATAAATGAAAATGCTTGTTTATTAACACTGAAATAACTACTTCAGTTAATTGCCTTCCCAAAACAAATATCTTCATACCCAACTTAAATAATTTCTTTGTGTACTTGAAACATACAAAGGAAGCAGCAGTCAACCCTATCTGTGTGTTATTCCCCCAGGGCTTTTACCACAGGGACCCCTCCAGCGCCCCGGTATCATCATTCAGCAGTAGTCTATGGGAGCAGCATGTTTGTGTTTGGTAAGCCAGTGACAAACTCAGGCTTTGTGTACTATGAATGATGAATGTTTTGAGAATTTATCAGGCTATTTTTTAAAAGGGAGTGTTAAATTTAGGAGGTGTGTAGGCATGAGTCAAAGATCTCCAGTTCAGTCCCTCCCTGTGGCTGATTTATAGCCAGGACTTCAGGTTTGAATTTCCTTTCTTTTGTCCCAGAAAAAACTGAATACCATCAGAGGTGATAAAATGCAGAAAAACTATCTTATTGCAACACCTTCAAGAGTTGCTCTGCTGGAAAGAAGACGAAGTACCACAAGAAATGAGAGACGCCAACATCATCACTCTCTTAAAAACAAGGGTGACAGGAGTGACTGTAACAACTATCGTGGCATTTCCTTTCTTAGCATCATGGGAAAAGCCTTTGTGTGAGTCGTCCTGAACAGACTTCAGACCCTTGCAGACAGAATCTATCCTGAATCACAGTGCGGCTTCAGTGCCGAAAGGTCTACTTTTGACATAATCCTCTCACTGAGACAACTACAAGAGAAATGCAGAAAACAAAGCTCCTTTACATAGCCTTTAGAAGTGGACTATTTTTGCTTCTAAAAAAGATTGGATGTCCCCCCAAGCTCTTGAGCATGATTTGGTCTGTCCATGAAAACATGTATGGTACAGTCTAATATGACTGCTCAGTCTCAGAGGGTTTCCAGATTTGTAGCAGGGTCAAGCAAGGCTGTGTACTTGCCTCAACTCTGTTTTGGATCTTCTTTTTACAACTGAAACAAGCTTTTGGTTACTCAACTGAGGGAATCTGCTTGCACACAAGATCTGATGGAAAGCTGTTCAATCTTCAGAGTGGTAGCTGTGTTAGTCTGTATCCATAAAAACAACGAGGAGTCCGGTGGCACCTTAAAGATTAACAGATTTATTTGGGCATAAGCTTTCATGGGTAAAAACCCACTTCTTCAGATGCCTCCATGCATCTGAAGAAGTGGGTTTTTTACCCACGAAAGCTTATGCCCAAATAAATCTTAGTCTTTAAGGTGCCACTGGACTCCTTGTTGTTTTTGTTCAATCTTGCAAGACTCAGATCTAAAACCAAGACTTGGAAGGCCTTCATCTAACACCTCCTTTTCGCTGACGATGCAGCTGTGACAACCCACACAGAAGCCCATCTCCAAAACCTCATGGACAGTTTTTCCAGTGCCTGCCAAGACTTCGGGCTTACCATAAGCCTAAAAAAGACGAACATAATGTGCCAAGGAGTTGAAGAAGCACCCTCCATCAAGATCAACAACTATGAACTTGAAGTGGTGAACAAGTTCACATACCTGGGGTCTACTGTCGCAGTCAATCTTTCACTTGAAACAGAACTCAATATCCGCATTGGAAAAGCTGCCGCAACAATGTCTATGACTGAGCCAGAGGGTATGGCAAAACAACAAACTGACAGAAAACACAAAGATCTGTGTGTATTGTGCATGTGTTATCAGCATACTTTTGTATGGGAGCGAGACATGGACCTTATACTGTCATCAGGAAAAGAGGCTCAATAGCTTACCTATGTGTTGCCTTTGCTGGATTTTTGGAATCTCCTGTAGCTGTTGCTGAGCTGAGGTGCCCAAGAGGGCCAGTATACCCAGGACCAAACCTTCCTCAAACAGAGGCTTGGGCATGTGTGCCGAATGAATGATGGGTACATCCCAAAGGATATCCTCTATTGTGAACTGGCATCTGGAAAAAGACCCAATGGGCGCCCAAAATTGCATTTCAAGGATGTGTGCAAGCGAGACCGCAAAAGAAATGGATGTGGATAACTGGGAAGATCGTACTCTGGACTGCAGCCTTTGGAAACAAGAGCTTAACAAAGTTCTCCAGAGTTATGAGAGGAAGCAGTTCAGCTTAGAAGAGAAGAAAAGAGCTTGCACAAGCCAGAGCCCAAAGTGTCAAAACACCACCTTTAAATGTGTCAGATGCAGCAGAGATTGTCTCTCTCAAGTGGGTCTCTTCAGTCACAGCTGCCATAAAATCAGTTGAGTAAATTCTTTGCCTCGGGTACATATCCATGGTCTCTCGAGGCTGAAGGATGCCTATTACTTGTGTAAAATAACAAACAACTACTCAAGCCCGCTACTTAAATTGTTATCCTTTAAACAAATAGGAGCTTCTCATTCATAGCCCAGGTGTCAGGTGACTTCCTTCCAATGCATTAAAGAGAAGGCTGGACAGCTGAATAATGAAATCACCTACTTGTCGGAGACTTCGGGTTGTCCCTTTTCTTCACCCTGCTTTATCTAGTTTAAGGTTTTACCCATGGTAGGGAATAGTTTTTAAACCTGTTCTTAAAGATGGTTTGTGTTAACTCTGATGAAATGTGTTGTGCCTAATCAGTAATCTATTCGGCCTAATTGTTAATGGTACCTTAGAATAGTTGGGCCTGATCCACACTGACCAGGCAAACAATGTTTAACTTGTGTTAGCAGAAATAGTTTTTAAACCAGGGCTTAAAAATGATCCTCTAGTACAGGTAAAGCTGTGAAAATGAGCCCTTCTCAAAATTGACTATGAAGATCCTGTTGCCCTAACTATCCACCTAACATCACAAGCTCCGTTTTCAGTGTGATTTTAGCTGCACTTAGCAGGGCTCTGCTTGGGCTCCTTCCAATGCTAATTCACTTTTCTAATATGAGAGGAAACACCAGTTCTTTTGATTTGATCAAAGTATTGTGACCTTACCTTACCTCAGAAAACTTTGATTTGCATGGGATAAAGAGTTTGTAGTATTGCTGATGATTCAGTAGGTGAGGTTTTCTCCACTGAGCCTGTGCCATTAGTGTTGTGCCCAGGGGACTGTAGTGTTGGAGGTACAGGCCTTTTCTACAGTAGAGAAACTTGTGGCTGTGTCCTTCCATTATTGGAAAGTGCTCTTTTGCCCATATACAAACTTGCTAAAGGCAACTATTTGTCTGCTATCCATTGGTTTAAGTTATCCTGATTCCCCATGGGGGATAAGTGCTAATCAGTGTTAGTTCAGCTAGTAGATTGCCAGTGTGGATATGTCTGACCACCATTGTAATGCAGTTGGTGCAAATAGTCCTCCCATCACTGTCTTGCAGAGTACCAGTCACTACAGATGTGGCCTGTGTGATCTCCTTTCTGCATTCCACTGTTCATGGATCAAGTTGTCCAGGAGCCTCCTAGCCCTTCATGTAGCCCTGTGGAGCTCACTTGCAAGCTATTTTCAGAGACAAACTTTTTTGTTAAGCGATATCACAGTGTGCTACCATCCGTACCTTCATATTTTTTGGGGTGAGCAGTATGTGCAGAGCTAGCTAGGAAATAGTAGCCAGAAATAGTATACTAGTGGCTGTGTGAGCAACTCTCCACACTAGGTATCAAACACAAGCACCTGTGCTGGCAGAAGGCAAAAGACCTGAGGCAGTGTCTAGAAATAAAGGACCATAATAAAATTCCTTGAATTATCAAAAGATCTGTCTGTTCTAGAAGGAATTGGGCAGCATCACATCCAGGGCCTTCCAGTCGTCATGATATAGTGGCTGACAATGCTAACTCTTCTGGAGAGAGTCTCCAAGATGAAGAGGATAGACAATGTTCTGTGGCCTGTGCTATACAGGAGGTCAGACTACATGATCACAATGATCCCTTCTGGACTTATAATGTATGACATGCACTTGGCTGCCTGGGGGCTTGGAGATCACAGTCTAGGATTTTGACACTTCCAGACAGGGCTTGTTGGGAAATGCAGCAGTTGAGATCCAAACATCCCTAGAGCTTTTAAAAAAAATTCTTGAGACTTTTTTTGTAATGTAAAGATACAGGAGATAACCTTAATACAGCTCTATTATTCTATATGATGAACTGTTGAGTGGAGTTATGTCATTTTTAATCAGCTATTTGCTAATGTTCATAACTGCGTATACATTGTGCCAAATGTGAAACTTTGTCTAATGAAATTGTTGTTATCCAGGTGGCTACACTGGAGATATATATTCCAATTCCAATTTGAAGAATAAAAATGATCTCTTTGAGTATAAGTTTGCAACTGGCCAGTGGACAGAGTGGAAGACCGAAGGAAGGTAAGGGACTGGGTGTCATGGAAGCTGAACATCAATTAGGAAATAGTTGTAGTGGCAGCAGTAGGCAATGCTATTTCTAAGTTTGCACATCAGGTTCTGTTATAGCCTCAAAAACTTTCATCTTTTGGGCTGCAGTTTTCAAGCAGGGACTCTGTCCCAAAGTAAATGCTCTTGGAAGGTTTCGCCAAAAATTCCTTAATCTATTTTCAGTTCTATGACAGTGGGGGGAAATATGTTTGTGGTTGTTTGGTTGTTTTTTGTTTTGTATTTTAAAAAAGAATTGTTGTGTGATGTGTTCTTTCCAGGAGTCAGTGCAAATTTATTAATTGGTTCACCATTTCATCAATGGAAAGTGGATATACATCAGCCTTTGTACCCTGAGCAGTTTTGCCACACACTTCATACAACTCACTGGTAAAGATAAACAGTCAAACAAATTTATTGACTACAAAAGATAGGTTTAAAGTGATTATAAGTGATGGGCAAAAAGTCAGAGTTGGTTACCAAAATAAAATTCAATTAAATATAAGCACGCAGTCTAAACTCTCAACCCTATTAGACTGGGCAACATCTAGATTAAGCAGTTTTTCTCACCCCACTGGATATTGCAGTTCATAGTATACAGATTTCACCCTTGAAACCTGGGCCAGCCTCCTCTGTTGGAGTCTTCTGTGAGTGGTCTTTGTTGCTTGCAGCATAGGTGGGGGCAGGCGAAAGGCGAAGCATGGGCCTCTATGTTCTGTTTTATACCCTCAGTCCCATGTGCTTGGGGAACACAAGTCCAGGCATGTCTGGGGGGCATTGCTGAGTCTCCAGGCAAGGTTGAGAAATTCCCCTGGTGTGCCCTCATGCAGGTGAGTCATTGAATTGTAGCTCCCTTGCTGGACAATGGATGTTGATGAGTTGTTTGACACCCTGCCCGGGTGTTGGTTATTTTCCTTGCTGTTGCCTCTGGGAAGCTAATATCTGGTTGATCTCTCAATTTACAGCATGTTTTAGTGACAACCATGCAACACAATTCTCATAACTTCATATGCATTAATGATATACATATATGGATAGAGAAATGACTTTCAGCAGATCATAACCTTTCCCCTGATACTTCACATGGCCTGCTTTATATGCAATATCACAATTATATACAGATGAGGAATATGGGGGTTACAGGGCACTCCCCCAAAGTATAGAATGTCACAGTAAATGCATCATGGGAGGCTAATGCCATGTTCCCATAACCACCCGCGCAAATGTTTTGGTCCCATGAGGAATTGCAAGCCTACCCCAACATTCCACTTGGCTCCATGCACTGTGGGATAGCTACCCACAGTGCAGCGCTCCATGAGTCGATGCAGGCCCTGCTAGTGAGGATGCGCTCCGCCGACACAATGTGCATATTGGGGACATGCAGAATTGACTTGCTTAAATCGGAGGCTCAATGTCGACTTAAATAAAATCAGCCTAATTTTGTAGTGTAGACCTATCCTTAGCATCATATTTGCTTTTTTCGAGCATATGTCTTCATGCAAACTCCACAGCGATGCCTGCATAAGTTGTTATAATTAATTCAGAACTTGTAAGGTGTATGAGTAGTTCCATTTTATCCTTCCAATGTGCGTTATTTTGCATTTATAGACCCTGAACTTCATTTTCCATCATGTTGCCCGTTCACCTAGCTCAGTTAAGTCCCTCTGAATTCCTCTGTCTTCTCAGGACTTGAATAACCTAAATAACTTGAATTTGAGTCAGCAAATTTTACTACCTCACCACTCTTTAATTAACATATTTGACAACATTGGGCCTGGTACAGACCCTTGAGGCCATGGTGAAGACTGATCATTTATTATTGGGCACTTGAAAACTAGGCCTCAGTATCTGTACCTCACTCATCTGTAAAATTTGCCTTATAATCAAAGCCTTGTGTATTCTGCAGCTATAGGATTTGCTGTGGATTTTATCCTTGCTGCAGAGTTGTGCTCCAGAATCTCAACTGTTCTAAAAAATTACATTTCTAGGCCTATTGGTTGTGCAGATAACATTGAACACTTGATCAGAATGTGAGCAATGAAATGACGACCACCTTAGTCTGCCTGAAACAATAGTCGCCATTTTCATAGATAATAAAGCCAGAAGTGACCACTGTGATCATCTAGTCTGACCTCCCATATAACATAGGCCATAGAATTTCCTTGAATTAATTCCTGGTTGAATTAGAGTAGATCTTTTTGAGAAAATTGACAGTGTTGAAGAATCCACAGCCCTTTGTAAGCTGTTTCCATGGCTAATATACTCTGACTGTTGAAAAATTGACCTTATTTCCAGTCTGAATTTGTCGTTTCAACTTCTAGTAATTGGATCTTATGCTTTTTTCTGCTAGTTGGAGAGCCCTCTACTATCAAATTTCTGTTCCTCTCTGCATAGGTACTTATAAACTGGAATAAAGTCTCCCCTTGATCTTCTCTTTGTTAAACTAAACAGATTGAGCCCCACTATAAGGGATGTTTTCCAATCCTTTAATCATTCTTGTGGCTCTTCTCTGAACCCTCTGCTATTTATCAACATCCTTTATGAATTGGGGACACAGTATTCTAGCAGCAGTTGTGTCATTGCCAAAGAGAGGTAAAATAATCTTCCTACTCCTCAGTTATCTGCTGTTTGATACATCCAAGATCTTTTGGCCACATTGTGACATTGGGAGCTCATTTTTAGCTGATTATCCACCACAGCCCCCAAGTCTTTTTCAGAGTCACTTTTTCCCAAGATAGAGTCCTGCGTCCTGTAAGTATGGCCTGCATTCTTTGTTCCTAGAGGTATAACTTTACGTTTTGCTGTATTGAAATGCATTTTGTTGTGCCCACTTTACCAAGTGATCTAGATTGCTCTGTATCAGTGACTTGCCTTCTTCATTATTTATCATTTTCCCCGTCTTAGTGATCTACAAACTTTCAGTGATGATTTTATTTATTCTTCCAGGTCCTTAATAAATATGTTAAATAGAGTAGGGCCACGAAACAATTCCGGTGGGACTCCACTAGAAACACCCACCCAATGATGAACCCTGTTTACAATTACATTGTAATTGTAATGTGGGATTGTGGCTAAACTTAAATTGTAATGTGGAGGTTGGCTACATGTAAAACTCTGAACAGCAGGAAATACAGAATTGAAGTAATGCTCTGGGAGGCATTGTCTTAATTCTGCATGTCCTGGTTTGGAAATGTTCAGTTTAGCCCATCTCCAGATTCTGGAAGGGCACAAGGCAGCACTAGGTAGCCTTACATCTACATTAAAGAAGCTTTTTGGCTGTGAATTTCCCTTCTTTTTGAGAAATCTGTGGAAGTGAGGGGGGCATAGTTGATGGGAACACATGGGAGGGGAACCTCGTGAGGTCTTTCTAGGCACATCTCACCATTAATGAGCTACCATGCCCCCAGTAATGCTGTAAAGGCCGTGATCAGGAGGGAAGGTTGTAAGGTTGTAGCTAATGGGTTGTGAAGAGTGTATTTATCAGCTGGAGACAGCAAGGGGAGAGGAGATGCAGAATCCCTAGCCCACATCAGGGACTACTGTGGGGAAAACAACTCTGCACACCCACCTGTACATAGGAGGCTTGCATAAGTTAGAAATGGCTCATGTCCATATCAGTAGTGGGTCTCCTTTCCTGGTCTCAGTGCTGTTGGACAGAGCTTGTCCATTTTTAACGCTCTCCAGTCTTAGCATTGTGTTTCTGTGGCATACATTGTTCCCAGCCTCAATTCCAGACCCAGTCCATCAAGCTTAGTGCTGCCTGCCAGGAGTTCAGTGAGTCTTTCCTGGCTCAGAACCACTTCATCCGGACTGGGACTCTTGCACTGGCCAAATTGGTGTTATTTACAGTGTGGCAGCTAGTTCCTCCCACTTCCACCTGGCCCATACCATCATACCAGATTTCACATCCTAGATGGAGTAAGTACTACTAAAACTGTCTCAGAGCAAGATCCAGGGAGGCGGGTAGATGGCATCAGGGGTATGCTTGTGAGGAGCTGAACATCTCTAAACTTCACACACCACTCACACTTCCAAAAGGAGCTCCATTGTGCCCCAGATATGGAGGGAAAGGCTGGTTGAAAGCCCTAAGGTGCACAGCAGGTATCTCCCAAGGAGTGGATTGGAACTCAAGCTGCACGTGTTTAAGGGGAGTGCTTGTTCTCCTAACTCACCTTACTCAGGGTTTGTCTAGATTGGCAAGTTTCTGTGCAAAAGCAGCTTTTTGTGTTCAAACTGCAGACGTGTACACACTGCCAAGCCACTTTTTGTGCAGAAACTCCTCAGTTGCAGTGTTGCAAAAAAAACACCTCCATGAGAGTCGTAAGGCTATTTGTGCAGAGGCTCCAGCGCTCTATTGCCAGCGTGGACACTTGATTGCTTTCTGCCCTGTAATTGGCCTCTGGAGGTGTCCCATAATGCCTCAAGTGATCGCTCTGCTCATTGTTTTGAACTCGGCTGCCCTGGAGACATGCACCCGTCCCCTTTCAAAGCACTGTTTCTGACAGCCATTGCGTGCTGTGCTGATCTGCTCCAGGACACAAAGCAAACCATTAATGTGGACTGCTCGTGCTGCTGAACGCAGAGGCAGGTGTGTGTGAGAGCGAGAGATTGCTGTGCAGAGATCCCAGGGAGGGAGGCGGGGGCTGATGTCGGGGTTTCCCCCTGCCTCAGGACTGGTTGCTTCCTGCCGCTGTCTGAACTTACAAGACAGCATGCTGACACACTCTCTGATTCCAAACCACAGTCTCTCTCCCCCCCTCCATACACACACACACACTCCCTGTCTCACACACCTCTTCTACCCTCCCCCCCACTTCAGTTTAATAGCAGCTGGCAAAGTAGTAGGATGCCCATGAAATAATGGAATTGGGAAACCTGTATCATGTGATCCTGTGCTTGCCCCATGAGGCATTGCAAACCCTTCCCAAAGCACCCTGCGCCAGTTGCACAGTGGGATAGATACCACAATGCTCTACTGTCTTTGCCTTTGCCAGAGCTGCTAATGTGGATGTGCTCCAGCGTCACAAGGAGCACAATGTGGACAAGCAAGGGCATTTTAATTCCAGTGTTTTAATAAAAGTGGTATAACTTGTGGTACAGAAACTTGCCAGTGTAGACATAGTTTGTGTGTCACTTACACAGGAGTTCAGAGGAAACAATAGCTCAGAGGTAAGACCTGTCCATGAGCAGAGTAGCTAAAGCTTTTGTAGTGCAATAACTTTTGAAATATTTCTAAACAGGTCTTTGGTATCCTTGAATAGCTGAGTTCAGGATCAGTCCAGCAATATAAATTTTCAGGCACTGAGCCATAGTTGTTTTTTCCTCCCTTGCCCAGTGCAAAAAATGTTATAAGAATCTGAACTTTCAAACCAGCTCATTTTTGTGGAGGGGGGCACTGTATCTTGACCAAATAATCCTAAATTTGCCCCATACAGTCTATCCCAATCTCTGTTGCACTTTGAAAAATTGGCTCATAAACAGAAATCACTGCTCAGTAGTAACTATGGAAGTTGCTATCACTCCTCCCTAATACTGATTGCATTTATAGCCTCAGGTGAGAGCTGTAGTTTGGACAACAGATATTCTCATATCTCCTAAGGGCAGGATTGGCACTCACAATATTTAGGTAGGGTTTGGTTCATGAGCCACTACTTGTTTCATGTAAGGGCATGTCTACACTTATCTCTGGAGCGATTGATCCAGCGGTGGTCGATTTATCGCGTCTAGTGAAGATGCGATACATTGACCACCGAGCGGTGTCCTGTCGACTCCGGTACTCCACTGGAGCGAGAAGCGTAGACTGAGTCGATGGGGGAGCGTCAGCAGTCGACCTACTGCAGTGAAGACACCACGGTAAGTAGATCTAAGTACGTTGACTTCAGCTACGTTATTCACGAAGCTGAAGTTGTGTAACTTAGATCGATTCCCCCCCTACCCCCCCCCCGTGTAGACACCAGATGGCTGTGATGCACGCTGACCTCCCATAGTTGGTTGGCACAGTGCAGCACACCAGGCTCAAGGTGCCCTAGTATCATAGTGCATGTGTAAATCATTTTCTGACATGCATTCCAACCACATGCCAATTTACGGAGCTGAATGGACCCCATGAGAAGTTCTAATATATTGCTTCCCCTGGAATTGGGTGTGAGATATAGTTGAGGTCATAAGAATGGCCATACTGGGTCAAACCAACAATCCACCTAGTCCAGTATCCTGTCACTGACAGTGGCTGGAGCAAGATGTTTCAGAGGGAATGAAGAGAACAAGACAATTATCAACTGATCCATCCCCCGCCATCCTGTCCCAGTTTCTAGCAGTCAGAGGGTTCAGGGACACCCAGAGCATAGGGTGTTGCATTCCCGGACTCTCTTGGCTAATAGCCGTTTATGGACCTATCCTCCATGAACTTACCTAATTCTTTTTTGAATCCAGTTATACTTTTGGCCTTTTCAACATCCCCTGGCAATGAGTTCCACAGGCTGACTGTGTGGTGTGTGAAGATGATGTTTTCACCCCTCAGCTCATAGAGAGCCGAGAAGCTCTATTTTTGTTTGCTACCTGTTAAATTCATGGGGTGACCCTTGGTTCTTGTGTAATGTGAAGAGGTAAATAACACTTATTCACTTTCTCCACACCATTCATGATTTTCTAGACATCTGTCACTTCCCCTCCTTAGTCGTCTCTTTTTGAAGCTCATCAGTAAGGCTAAGATTTTGTCACGGTTATTTTTAGTAAAAGTCACAGACGGGTCATGGGCAATAAACAAATTCATGGAGCTCGTGACCTGTCTGTGACTTTTACTAAAAATAACTGTACAAGCTGGGGGGCAGGCCATGGTTGCAGCTCCCAGCGGAAGTGGGGCAGGAGTGCCTGGCTGTGGCCCCTGCCACAGGGGAGGGGCACACCGCCCTGGTTGCAGACCCTGGTGGAATACCTCAGCTGCAGACCTTGGGGGAAGCTGCGGGGCAGGGGGGCATGGTCCCGTAATAACCCCTGATGCAAGCTGCAGAGCAGGGGCACATGGCCCTAGCTGCAGCCTCCGAAGAAGTCACGGGGGTCTGGTAAAGTCACGGAATCCATGACTGCCGTGACCAAATTGTAGCCTTAATCATCAGTCCCAGTCTTTTAATCTTCCCTTGTATGGAAGTTTGTAACCCTAATCATTGTTGTTGCCCTTCTCGGTACTTTGTCTAGTTCTACTATATTTTTTTTGAGATGGGGTTGTCGCGGTGCCTGAAGTGACTCTCAGCCGACAATGCCCAAACTCAGGACAGATTGTCAGAAAATAGGGCAGACATCCGCAAACTGGTGGTATATTCTATCATTAGATTCACCAAGCCAGTAATAAAAAGTACTCCTGGATCACTATATTAGTTTTACCATGGAATACAGACAATTCCCTTGGCATTCCTGCCCCTGTTTATTACCCAGACAAAGGGGACTTTATGGTGTAAGGTTATTAAAACTAAAAACACCACACATTAGGTTTTTCCAGTCCAAAAAGACTAGTCACTCACTGAAGGACACTGGATGTTCAGGATCTCACCAAAACCAACACTGTAGCCAAATTCTCTAGTAACTAAACTATAAATTATTTGGTAAAAAAATAAATTAGTTATTAAAAGGTCAAAGCAGAGAAAATATATTGCAGTTGAATCGGAATCATAGAAGATTAGGGTTGGAAGAGACCTCAGGCGGTCATCTAATCCAACCCCCTGCTCAAAGCAGGACCAACCCCAACTAAATTACCCCAGCCAGGGCACTGTCAAGCCCGGCCTTAAAAACCTCCAAGGATGGAGATTCCACCACCTCCTTAGGTAACCCATTCCAGTGCTTCACCACCCTCCTAGTGAAATAGTTTTTCCTAATATCTAACTTAGACCTCCCACACTGCAACTTGAGACCATTGCTCCTTGTTCTGTCATCTGCCACCACTGAGAACAGTCTAGATCCATCCTCTTTGGAACTCCCCTTCAGGTAGTTGAAGGCTGCTATCAAATCCCCCCTCACTCTTCTTTTTTGTAGATTAAATAAGCCCAGTTCCCTCAATCTCTCCTCATAAATCATGTGCCCCAGCCCCCTAATCACTTTTGTTGGCCTCTGCTGGACTCTCTCCAATTTGCCCACATCCTTTCTTTAGTGGGGGCCCCAAAACTGGATGCAGTACTCCAAATGTGGCCTCACCAGTGCCGAATAGAGGGGAATAATCACTTTCCTCAATCTGCTGGCAACGCTCCTCCTAATGCAGCCCAATATGCCATTAGCCTTTTTGGCAACAAGGGCACACTGTTGACTCATATCCAGCTTCTTGTCCACTATAATCCGCAGGTCCTTTTCTGCAGAACTGCTGCTTAGCCAGTCGGTCCCCAGCCTGTAGCGGTGCATGGGATTCTTCCGTCCTAAGTGCAGGACTCTGCTCTTGTCCTTGTTGAACCTCATCAGATTTCTTTTGGCCCAATCCTCCAATTTGTCTAAGTCACTCTGGACCCTATCCCTACCTCTCCTCCCAGCTTAGTGTCATCCACGAACTTGCTGAGGGTGCAAGCCATCCCATCGTCCAGATGGTTAATGAAGCTGTTCAACAAAACCGGCTCCATGACCGACTCCTGGGGCACTCTGCTTGATTCCGGCTGCCAACTAGACAGCTTGCTGTTGATCACTACCCGTTGGGCCTGACAGTCTAGCCAGCTTTCTATCCACCTTATAGTCCAATCATTTAATCCATACTTTTTTAACTTGCTGGCAAGAATATTGTGGGAGACCATATCAAAAGCTTTGCTAAAGTCAAGGTATATCATGTCCACCACTTTCCCCATATCCACAGGCCAGTTCTCATCAGGTTGGTCAGGCATGACTTGCCTTTGGTCAATCCATGTTGACTGTTCCTGATCACCTTCCTCTCCTCCAAGTGCTTCAAAATTGATTTCTTCAGGACCTGCTCCATGATTTTTCCAGGGACTGAGGTGAGGCTGTAGTTCCCTGGATATGAGTCTAGTTATTAGCAGAGATATAAGGTCTGCTAATTCTCCATAAGTCTCTTAGTCCTTCCATGAATCTTTCAGGGAGTCCCAAAATGAGTTTTTGGGGATCTCAGTTCAATGGCTCAAACTCCCCTGTTAGAGTTCAGCAGATCAGAGATGTTGGATCAGTCCAATGAATCCATATTTATAGCTATCCCACACAGAGAGCAAGCTGCCAGGTGTCTTCACAGAAACCCCATCACTTTCCTTTGACAAAGAATAGATACTTGAGTCTGTGAAAAGTCCCAGTGGCACTTGCTTTGAAGATCGAAGGCTTCAGTCTTGTAAACACCGTATGATAGCCAAACAATTCTCCATTAAGTAAATTCACACTGAAATGCTAAATAGGTGCCTTTTGATCAAATGACAATTGAGTATAGTTGCATACATAATGTAAAGATAATATAGTTACAAGACATGAAAATTATTTAGCAACTACGTGTTCTTCTTCAAGTGCTGGTCCCTATGTGGATTCCAAATGTGGGTGTACATATGCGCTGGAACCGTTTATAGTAGTGTCTGACCCACGCATGCGTCGACCATGTGGCGCATCCGAGGCGAAGAAAGGGGGTGGTCTCTACCCCATTTTGGACCTCTGCTCCCTGAACAAATTCCCGATGGCAAGGGGGGTGGAGAGGAAGTACTTCGCCCCTTCCAAGGGATATGACTTCCTATTTTGTCATCCGGCCCCCTGTTCGCTGGTCGTCTCAGCCGTGAATGAACGGGAGCGTCGTGGCCAGCAAGCCCCAAGGCCAAAGAGGCTAAACATCTGGACCTCTTCGGAAGGAAGGTCTACTCCTCTGGGGGCCTCCAATTAAGGATTGCAAACCAGCAGGCGATCCTAAACAGGCACAATTTTAATTCCTGGGCAGCAGTTTCCAAATGTAAAGATTCCTTGCCCCAGGGCTCTGAACCTGAGTTCACGGCCCTCGTGGAAGAGGGAAAGGCAGTTGCCAAGACCTCTTTACAGGCCTCTCTGGACTTGGTAGATGCAGCAGCCAGAACAGTTGCCTCAGGTGTGGTGATGAGGCGCTTGGCATGGCTTCAGGCCTTCCGCCAGAGGTCCAGAATACCATCCAGGACCTCCCCTTCGAAGGGTTTGGCCTCTTTTCCGACCAGACGGATGCCAGGCTGCATAGCCTTAAAGACTCCCGGGCAACCCTCAAGTCGTTAGGAATGCACACCCCGGCGACTCAGAGGAAGCCATTCAAGCCCCAACCGTTGCAGCAACGGCAGTACCAGCCTCACCCTAGGCAGGAGCCTTATCGCAGGAGGGGCAGAGACAACAGACACAGGCGGAATAACACACCTAATCAAAGCCAGGGCCAGGGCAAGCCCCAGCCTGGAAACAAGCAGGGGTTTTGAAGGTGCGCTCGCAAAGGCTGGAGTTCATCGGGGCAGTGCTGGACTCGGTGCAGGTGCGAGCGAGCCTCCCAGAATCCAGATTCCTGGCCATCCAGCGTGTCATAGACTCGATGCTAAGGTTCCCCACTACCACGGCCAGATGCTGCCTGCAACTCCTAGGGCACATGGCGGCGTGCACTCACGTAGCTCCACTACGGCGCAGGACTTTACAAGCATGGCTTGCCCGGTCGTATCGCCCTGGCAGAGACCTCTAGACCTTGTCGTGATGCTTCCGGACCAGGTGTTGGACTCCCTGTGCTGGTGGCTCAATCAGCCGATAGTATGCGAGGGTATCTCCTGCGCCGCACCGCAGCCTGCTCTGATGCTCTTGACAGACGCGTCGGACCTCGGCTGGGGAGCTCACTTAGGGGACCTAAGAACACAGGGCTTGTGGTCCAAGGCCGAGGTGTCACTCCACATCAATGTAAAGGAGCTCAGGGCGGTTCGTCTAGCCTGCCAAACATTTCATGCTACTCTGGAAGGTCACAGCGTGACAGTTCTGACAGACAGCACCACCGCCATGTTTTATATAAACAAGCAGGGCGGAGCCCGCTCCTCTCCCCTCTGCCAAGAGGTCCTTTTCCTGTGGGATTTTTGTATAGCCCGCTCCATCCATCTTGTAGCGTCATACCTCCTGGGGGAGCGAAACAAGCTAGCGGACAGCCCCAGCAGGTCATACCGCATGCACAAGTGGTCGATGAGATCGGACATCTTGCAATCAGTCTTCCAGAAGTGGGGGTTTCCCCAAATGGACCTCTTTGCCACCTTGGAGCGGGAGTCTGAAGTATGCCTTTCCTCCGCTCCCACTCATCCACAGAGTCCTCCTCAGAGTTCGCAGGGACAAGGCGATGATAATTTTGATCGCCCCAGCTTGGCCTTGTCAGCGCTGGTTTACAACCCTGCTAGAGCTGTCAGTGGCCGCCCCGATTGCCCTGCCCCTGCATCTCATTGCGTGGAAGCTCTCTTTCTAAACGCTATGGAGAGCCAGTGCTCTCTTCCGGTACAGCAGATTCTCCTTGGCAGTAGGAATCCTTCCACTAGGGCGGCCTACCTTGCTAAGTGGAAAAGATTCTCCTGCTGGTGTGAGCCTAAGCAGATACAGCCACTCCAGGCCACTATTCCAGTAGTCCTAGAATACCTCCTGCACCTCAAACATCAGGGTCTCGCTCCTTCCTCAATCAGAGTGCATTTAGCTGCCATTTCAGCGTTCCACCCGGGGGAATCCGGATGCTCTGTGTTTTCTAACCCCATGGTGGTGCGGTTCCTCAAGGGACTGGAGAGAGTGTTCCCCTACTCCCTCCCTGGAACCTTAATCTGGTCCTTTCCAAGCTTACGGGCCCCCGTTCGAGCCCCTGGCCTCTTGCTCTCTCCTTCATCTCTCCTGGAAGGTGGCGTTCCTGGTGGCTATTACATTGGCGAAGAGGGTGTCCGAGTTGAGGGCCCTAACCTCGGAGCCTCCTTATACAGTTTTTTATAAGGACAAAGTGCAACTCAGGCCACACCCTAAATTCCTCCCTAAAATAGTCTCACAATTTCATATGGGACAGGATATTTTTTTGCCAGTACTCTTTCCTAAACCACACACGGACCCGAGTCACCATAGCCTGCACACTCTGGATGTCTGAAGGGCCCTGGCGTTCTATTTGGAGTGAACTAAACCTTTCTGCAAGTCGACACAGTTGTTTGTCACCATAGCCGATAGAATTAAAGGGCTTCCGGTCTCGGCGCAACATATATCATCCCCACCTGCTACGAGCTCGCCAAGATTCTAGCCCCGGCGATCACAGCTCACTCGACGAGGGCACAAGCATCCTCAACAGCTTTTCTGGTGCATGTCCTGATCCAAGAGATCTGTAAAGCAGCTACCTGGTCATTGGTGCACACATTCACAGCCCACTATGCAGTCAACCAGCAGGCCAGAGATGACGCGGCAGTTGGCAGGGCTGTTCTTCAGTCATTTGCTCCATGACTCCTACCCTCCTCCTATGGTAAGTTTGTGAGTCACCTAATATGGAATGGACAAGAACAAGCACCCGAAGAAGAAAAAACAGTTACCTACCTTTCGTAACTGTTGTTCTTCAAGACGTGTTGTTCACGTCCATTACACTTCCCACTCTCCTTCCCCTCTGTCGGAGTCTTTGGCAAGAAGGAACTGAAGGGGAGTCGGGTCGGCAGGGATATATATGCACTAGCATAGAGGCGCCACTCTAGGGGGCTCCCCTGCTGACCCGACGGGAGCCGCTAAGGGGAAAAGTTTCCGACGTCTGTGCATGCGGCGCGCACACACCTAATGTGTAATAGACGTGAACAACACCTCTCGAAGAACAACAGTTACTAAAGCTAGGTAACCGGGTTTTTTTTTTTTGAGCTGCTGGTGTATGCAAAACAGTTTGTAAGAACAGGAAAATTTAATTGACAATCTATTTGTTGTGGTTTGTTGCTCTCCGCTGGACTCTTTCCAATCTTTCCACATCCTTCTTGTAGTGTGGTGCCCAAAACTGGACACAGTACTCCAGATGAGGCCTCACCAATGCAGAATAGAGGGGAATGATCACATCCCTCGATCTGCTGGCAATGCTCCTACTTATACAGCCCAAAATGCTGTTGGCCTTCTTGGCAACAAGGGGACACTGTTGACTCATATCCAGGTTCTGGTCCACTGTAACCCCTAGGTCCTTTTCTGCAGAACTGCTGCCTAGCCCCTCGGTCCCTAGTCTGTAGCAGTGTATGGGATTCTTCTGTCCTAAGTGCAGGACTCTGCACATGTCCTTATTGAACCTCATCAGATTTCTTTTGGCCCAATCCTCTAATTTGTCTAGGTCCCTCTGTATCCTATCCCTACCCTCCAGCGTATCTACCACTCCTCCCAGTTTAGTGTCATCTGCAAACTTGCTGAGGGTCCAATCCATGGCATCCTCCAGATCATTAATGAAAATATTGAACAAAACCGGCCCCAGGACCGACCCTTGGGGCACTCCCCTTGATACCGGCTGCCAACTAGACAATGAGCCATTGATCACTACCCGTTGAGCCCGATGATCTAGCCAGCTTTCCATCCACCTTATAGTCCATTCTTCACGCATCAAACTTACGCCTTATTTCCAGTCTGAATTTATCTAGTTTCAACTTCCAGGCATTAGATCATATTATAACTTTCTCTGCTAAACTGAAGAGCCCATTATTAAATATTTGTTCCCCATGTAGGTACTTACAGACCGTAATCAAGTCACCCCCTAACCTTCTCTTTGTTAAGCTAAGATTGAGCTCCTTTAGTATATCATTGTAAAGCATGTTTTCTAATCCTTTAATCATTCTTATGGCTCTTCTCTGAACTCTCACCAATTTTTCAACATTCTTCTTGAGCTGTGGACACAGGATTCCAGCAGTGGTCGCACCAGTGCCAAATGGAGAGGCAAAATAACCTCTCTGCTCCCACTTGAGGTTCTCTTGTTTACGCATCGCAGAATCGCATTAGCCCTTTTGGTCGTAATGTCAGACTGAAATCTCATGTTCAGCTGATTATTCACTGCATTCCCCCCCAAATCTTTTTTAGAGTCATGGATTCCTAGGACAGAGTCCCTCATCCTGTAAATGTGGCCTCAGATGTATACAAGAGAAACTAGCCAAGACTCAAAAACTAGGGCTGTCAATTAATTGCAGTTTACGCATGTAATTAACTCAAAACAAATTAATGCTTTTTTTTTTTTTAACGTGCTTTAATCGCACACTTCTGGAGATGGGACTCAGTGGCGGCCGGGCAGGTAGGGAGGCACAAGAGACTAACATACAGACCAGAAACACAGATTACTGAAATGCCTCCCAACTCCTCGGAGCTGGTCCTGTGCCCCATTCCCCCTTCATAATCTATTGATTTGTTTTATATGGGGGGAGGGGTAAAGGCAATCACCAGCAGCCGCGAGGATGCGAAGCAGGGAAAGGGTGCTTTGGAGCCACTGCTGCAAGACCCTATGCCCCAGGTGACTCCAGCGGTCTCCTTTCCCACTCCCCTGCACTAATCGACCGTGACCCTGGCCTGTATCCTGTGGGTGATTTGGGAGAGCCGGTTAAACACCTTTGAGGGGGAGAGAGGAGCCTGGCCCCCTGCTGCACCATCCCTTCCACGCTGGACAGGGCCAGCCTTAAGGACCACCCAGGGCACCATGCTCAGGGGGGCACTGCTGTATACTTCTGGGGCAGGGGACCCTCCTCCTGCTGCCCTGCTCCACTGCTGCTCCAGCCTCCCCCACCCCATGAAGCTGACCCTGGCCAAGCTGCTCTGGACCGGGAGCCTGCCTCCAATCTGCTGTGCAGAGTGTGGGTGGGGGCACCTGATATCGGGGTGTCTCCTTCCACCTTTCCATGTAGCCGGTTGCTACTGAGCTGGGGTCAGGAAACAGGGAGCCTGTCTGCTGCTGGCTCAGGAGTGAGTGCTACCGACAGCAGCTGCTGGCTGAAAAAAACATTCAGCCCTGAATGCTCTGCTTAAAGAGACAGTGCTCCCTCAACACACCCACACCCGCCAAACCACAATAGGAAATGGCGCCCCTGGTGAGTCAGGAGTGACCAGAGGGCTGTGGGAAGAGTCAACATGGCTTTTGTAAAGGGAAATCATACCTCACTAAACCATTAGAGTTCTTTGAGGAGGTTAACAAACCTGTGGACAAGGGTGATTGAGTGTACCTGGACTTTCAGAAAGCCTTTGATAAGGTCTTTGAAAGGCTCTTAAGCAAAGTAAGCAGTCCTGGAATAAGAGGGAAGGTCCCCTCATGGATCAATAACTGGTTAAAAGATAGGAAACAAAAGGTAGGAGGTCAGTTTTCAGAATTTCAGATAACATCAGCCACACTATCAGAGGCTCGTTCACCTGCACATCTACCAATGTAATATATGCCATCATGTGCCAGCAATGCCCCCCTGCCATGTACATTGGCCAAACTGGACAGTCTCTACGTAAAAGAATAAATGGACACAAATCAGACGTCAAGAATTATAACATTCAAAAACCAGTTGGAGAACACTTCAATCTCCCTGGCCACTTGATTACAGACCTAAAAGTCGCAATATTACAACAAAAACTTCAAAAACAGACTCCAACGAGAGACTGCTGAATTGGAATTAATTTGCAAACTGGCTGGACACCATTAAACTAGGCTTGAATAAAGACTGGGAGTGGATGGGTCATTACACAAAGTAAAACTGTTTCCCCATGTTTATTTTTCCCCCCTACTGCTCCTCACACCTTCTTGTCAACTGCTGGAAATGGGCCATTTTGATTACCACTACAAAAAGTTTTTTTCTCTCCTGCTGGTAATAGCTCACCTTAACAGATCACTCTCGTTATAGTGTGTATTGTAACACCCATTGTTTCATGTTCTCTGTGTGTGTATATATATATATATATCTTCCTACTGTATTTTCCACTGCATGCATCCAATGAAGTGGGTTTTAGCCCACGAAAGCTTATGCTCAAATAAATTTGTTAGTCTCTAAGGTTCCACAAGTACTCCTGTTCTTTTTGCTGATACAGACTAACACGGCTGCTACTCTGAAATCAGATAAATAGTGGTGTCCCCCAGGGGTCTGTACGGGGACCAGTGCTGTTCAACATATTTATAAATGTTCTGGAAAAAGGGGTAAACAGTGCGGTGGCAAAATTTGCAGATGACACAAAACTACTCAAGATAGTTAAGTTCCAGGCAGACTGTGAAGAGTTACAAAAGGGTCTCACAAAACTGGGTGACTGGGCAACAAAATGGCAGATGAAATTCAGTGTTTATAAATGCAAATTGGAAAACAATCCCAACTATATATACATAAAATAATGGGGTCTAAGCTAGCTGTTACCACTCAAGAATGAAATCTTGGAGTCATTGTGGATAGTTTTCTGAAAGCAGCCGCTCAATGTGCAGTGACAATCAAAAAACTAACAAATGTTAGGAACCATTAGAAAATGGATAGACAATAATAAGAGAAAATATCATAATGCCTCTATATAAATCCATGGCATGCTCACATCTTGAATACTGCGTGCAGATGTGGTCGCCCCATCTCAAAAAAACACATTAGAAAAAGTACATAAAGGGCAACAAAAATTCTTAGGGGTATGGAACAGCTTCTGTGTAGGGAGACATTAAAAAGCCTAGGACTTTTCAACTTGGGAAAGAAATGACTAAGGGGGGAATATGATAGAGGTCTATAAAATCTTGACTGGTGTGGAGAAAGTGAATAAGGAAGTGTTATTTACTCATTCACATAACACAATAACTAGGGGTCACCTAATGAAATTAATAGAATTTTTCCAGTTTTTATTAATATAAATGTTCACAGTTGTGCAAAATTATGGGTTTAGAGTATTTTTTTTATCAATTTTTTTTCACAGTTGTGGGAAATTATGGGAGGAATAGCCGCCATACGAGGGGTCAGACAATAATTGTTTAATGATAGTAGATGTTGAAATTAAAGTTAAACCTTTAAAAAGTTTTATAACTTTGGCAACATCACATGCCAAAATATACAAAGTAAATATTCTTCACTCAAATGCTAATAAATTCTCAAGCAGCATTTTTTCTACTTTGCCGATATGTAAATTTTGATTATTATTGATGGAAATATTTTTGCTGGGTTGTGTTTGTACTGTGAAATTGACCATTACTGACATTTAACAGTTCAGACTTAATCCTTCCAAGTCTAATTATAATGACTGAATTTAACATTCTAATTGTGTGAGTCATCCCAGCAGTTTTCAGTCATACCAACTAGATTGAATTTGTGCTCATAAACTAGCAATTCCAGTTCCTCTGGTTTGTTACCCAGACTCCTAGCATTGGTTTATAGGCAATTAAAGAATTTCTTCTCTTCATGCCCCTTGGTTTCGTGATTCATTTTGTTCTCAACATATTGATTTTGTGCTAAATGATTGGTCATATCTCCCCTCTTTTTACCCTCCCCTTTTGTTTAATGCCCTCCTGCCTACTCTAGCCATCCTATCCCCAAAGAGATTGATTTCTCCTCTACTGAGATGGAGGCCATCCAAACAATATGGCCCCTGTGACGGGTTCGGTCACAGTGACCCCGTTGGGACTGTCACCTGATGTGTTTGTGTTTTCCCTGACAGCTTGGGACTTCAGAACCCTGCCTTGTTGAGCCAGACATGCTAGCCTGCTGGAAACACAGACTCAGGTCTGAACCATGTCCCCAAAGCTACAGACTTAACTGAAAACATCTTAAGAAGTGCCTTCATTGTTTCGGGCCTGACTCACAAGAAGGCTTGCAAGTAAACAGAGCCATTTACAACCAATTGTCCTAGTTGATGGGAGCCATCAAGATTCCAAACCACCATTAATGGCCCACACTTTGCATAATTACAATAGGACCTCAGTTATATTTCATATTTCTAGTTTCAGATACAAGAATGATACATTTATACAAACAGGATGACCACACTCAGTAGATTATAAGCTTTGTAATGATACCTTACAAGAGACCTTTTGCATGAAGCATATTCCAGTTACATTATATTCACACTCATTAACGTATTTTCATAAAATCATATGGAGTGCAATGTCACATCCTCCTACTGAACTTACTGCCAGACACTTGGATGCTGTCCATGGCGGAGGCAGTATACCTAAAATTCCTCTTTGAGCTCCCCTCTGGGGCAGACATTCCTGTGTTGCCCAAAAGGGAAGGTGACCCTGATGCAGCTGTAGGCTCACAGCTACCAGCTATGACAGACCCTTCACTGGCCAGCAAAATCCCCCCCCCCTTTTTCACTCAGGTTGGGCTTGCTTCCAACTGCAGAGTCCTTGGGGTCTGTTCCCACCGCAGCAGTCACCAGGACTCCAACTCCAGGATACATGTCTCTGTGCACCTCTTCCACTCCATTACAGCAAGTTCATGCTTTTGGGTCTCAATTTGTCCTTGTCTCTGGGCCTCAATTTCTTTGTCTTTTAAGTCCAGGGTTTGCTGGTGGGCAGCCTTTTCCTGGCAAATTGCACATCAATTTCCGTTTGTCTTCCCTTGAGGCCATCACTTGATGAGCTGGGATACCACAGAGAACCCCCTTCTGCCAGAACAGGCACCCCTCCACTCCTGTCTTGCTGAGTTAGACACTTCAGTCAACTTCAGCACAGACCCAGAGGTTGGGCCACACCTCTCTGCAGTTCACTGAAACTGAGATCCACTCAGCTCAGGGGTTTCTTAGTTAACAGAGACTTTCCCAGTGCCCAGTGTTTAGCCTTTCTGGGCAATTTGCAACCTTAACCAAAATAGGCAAACAGAAAATAACAAACCAGCAACCACTTTGTCTGTTATCCAGCCAACACACTTAAAACTCACTTAAAATCACTATCAGCATTTCAAAGCAATCAGCTGTGCACAGATCCTGTTTGACTACACCACTGTGACGGGTTCGATCACAGAGACCACCTTGGGACTGTCACCTGGTGTGCTGAGACTACCTCCGAGCCCGTTTTCCCTGCAATCTTGGGACTCCAGAACCCTGTCATGTTGAGCCAGACACGCCAGTCTGCTCCAACACAGACCCAGGTCTGAACCACGTCCCCAAAGCTGCAGACTTAACTGAAAACAGCTTAAGAAGTGCTCCTGTCTCTAACACCCAGACGCCCAGTTCCCAATGGAATCCAAACCCCAAATAAATCCATTTTACTCTGTATAAAGCTTATACAGGGTAAACTCATAAATTGTCCGCCCTCTATAACACTTTTAGAGAGCTATGCACAGCTGTTTGCTCCCCCAGATATTAATTGCTTTTTCTGGGTTAATTACAGTAACTCCTTGCTTAACGTTGTAGTTATGTTCCTGAAAAATGCAGCTTTAAGCGAAAGGATGTTAAGCGAATCCAGTTTCCCCATTAGAATTAATGTAAATGGTGGGGGGGGGGGGGTGTTAGGTTCCAGGGAAATTTTTTTCACCAGGCAAAAGGCATACATATATATCTATATATGCACACACACACAGAGTATAAGTTTTAAACAAACAATTTAATACTATACACAGCAATGATGATTGTGAAGCTTGGTTGAGGTGGTGAAGTCAGAGGGTGGGATGTTTCCCAGGGAATACATTACTGCTAAATGATGAACTAGCACTCAGTGAGCCCTCAAGGGTTAACACATTGTTGTTAATGTAGCCTCACACTCTACAAGGCAGCACAAATGGAGGGAGGGGAGACAGCATGGCAGACAGAGAGACACACCCTGTGTGTGTGTGTGAGAGAGAGAGAGAGATGCGCATTGCTCCTTTAAGTACGCTGACCCCACTCTAAGTACATTGCCTTTTTAAGTAGATCAGCAAGTTGAGGCAGCAGCTGCTGCCAGCAAGCTCCCTCCGTCCTGAGCCCTGTTGTGTCCCCCCCGCTCTATGGAGATAGGGTGAGCAGGGGGGAGAGGTATACCCTGACATTAGCCCCCCACTTCCGCCCCCCTCCCCACACACACACAGCAAGCAGGAGAGTCCCGGGAGCAGCTCCAAGACAGAGGGCAGGAGCAGTACATGGTAGTGGGGGGAGGGACAGCTGAACTGCCAGCAATTGATAGCCTGCTGGCGGCTGCCTCACAGGGAACTTAGGGGAGCAGAGAGCTGATAGGTCAGTCCACCCTGGTTCCAAGCCTCCACCAGCTAGCTCCAACGGGCTGCTCTTTCTGCAAGCAGTGGACAAAGCAGGCGGCTGCCAAACAATGTTATAAGGGAGTATTGCACAACTTTAAACGAGCAGGTTCCCTAATTGATCAGCAACGAAACAACGTTAACCGGGACGACTTTAAGTGAGGAGTTACTGTAATAAGAGTGATTTTATTAAGTATAACAAGTAGGATTTAAGTGGTTCCAAGTAATAACAGACAGAACAAAGTAAGTTACCAAGCAAAATAAAACAAAAACACACAAGTCTAAGCCTAATACATTAAGAAACTGATCACAGATAAATCTCACCCTCAGAGATGTTTCAATAAGCTTCTTTCACAGACTAGACTCCTTTCTAGTCTGGGCCCAATCCTTTCCTCTGGTACAGTCCTTGTTCCAGCTCAAGATTTCTCATGACTGCAGCCTCCTTTGTTCTGTTCCATCCCCTTATATAGCTTTGGCACAAGGCAGGAATCTGTTGTCTCTCTGGGTCTCCACCCCTCCTTCTAAATGGAAAAGCATCAGGTTTAAGATGGATTCCAGTACCAGGTCACATGTCCTGTGAGACCCCAAGCCTTCATTCTTCCTGACCTGACTCACAGGAAGGCTTGCAAGTAAACAGAGCCATTTACAACAAATTGTCCTAGTTGATGGGAGCCATCAAGATTCCAAACCACCATTAATGGCCCACACTTTGCATAATTACAATAGGACCTCACAGTTATATTTCGTATTTCTAGTTTCAGATACAAGAATGATACATTTATACAAATAGGATGACCCCACTTAGTAGATTATAAGCTTTGTAATGATGCCTTACAAGAGACCTTTTGCATGAAGCATATTCCAGTTACATTATATTCACACTTAGTAGTATATTTTCATAAAATCATATGGAGTGCAACATCACAGCCCCCTCTCCCAAAATAAGGTGACTTGTGTTCCACAAACCATAATCCTTCACCCCTCAACTAGCGAGCTAACTTCCAGAATCTTCTGCTTTCTGTCTTCCTTCACTGGTGGGGCAGGAAGGCTCTCAGAGAAGACTGTTTAGACTTCGAGTTCTGTGAACTCATCTATTATCTGCAAGATATCCTGCGACATAGTGTCATTAATGCCAATATGAACCATCACCAATGGATCCTTGCCCATCAACTTCAGAAGTTTATCCAATCTTGAGTGACGTCTTGTGTCTTGGCTCCGGGAAATCAATCTGCCATTCTGATGTCTGCCTTTGATTTGTAGAGTGTTCTTTCGATTCCTCTGAGCATTGAATCCCTGGCAACTATTGTCTGTCTTTCGTGAACAGTTGGAGAACTCTTTGTGGGCAAGCTTGATCTCAGGAACTCCTTAACAAAATTTCCCAAAATTTACATCACTAACCCTACCTTGGGTCTCAATGAGACATAGCAATTTTCTAGACAATCTGAATACGGACATATAACAATAAAAAAGCAAATACAGTACAGTATTGTTTAAACATAAACACTTTAAAAAAAGGGAAAGTTAAAAAAAAAGATTTGACAAGGTAAGGAAACTGTTTCTGTGCTTGTTTCATGGGGGAGGGATAGCTCAGTGGTTTGAGCATTGGCCTGCTAAACCCAGGATTGTGAGTTCAATCCTTGAGAGGGCCATTTAGGGATCTGGGGCAAAAATCTGTCTGGGAATTGGTTCTCTGAACAGGGGGTTGGACTAGATGATCTCCTGAGGTCCCTTCCATCCCTGATATTCTATGATTCACTTAAATTAAGATGGTTAAAAGCAGCATTTTTCTTCTGCATAGTAAAGTTTCACAGCTGTATTAAGTCAATGTTCGGTTGTAAACTTTTGAAACATGAATCATAACATTTTGTTCAGAGTTACGAACATCCTCCATTCCAAAGGCATTCATAATTCTGAGGTTCTGCTGTAACTGTTCACTGTATTCTGAAAATCACCTTTCAGGAAGTCCTTGGGGGGCATTCATCTATGTTATGAGGGTAATAGTTGGTCTGAAATGCAGATATGTACTAACCAGACTCTGTAATACCACATGTTGTGCAGGCTAGATGCTAAGTATTATCTTTTATTGCAGATTACCAGTTGCAAGGTCAGCTCATGGTGCAACAGTGTATAGTGACAAACTGTGGATCTTTGCAGGATATGATGGAAATGCACGGTATGTAGCAAAATCGCTCTCCTAATTCTTTTGTTTTGTAATATCTTTCCAATCATTCAATTGCATCTCTGTAGAAATCCTTTCTCACTGTGAGGGAGCATTGCCAGCAGATTGAAGGAAGTGATTATTCCTCTCTATTCGGCACTGGTGAGGCCACATCTGGTGTATTGCATCCAGTTTTTGGCCCCCCACGACAGAAAGGATGTGAACAAATTGGAGAGAGTCCATTGGAAGGCAATGCCGACCCATGATTTATGAGGAGAGGCTGAGGGAACTGGGCTTATTTAGTCTGCAGAAAAGAAGAGTGAGGGGGGATTTGATAGCAGCCTTCAACTACCTGAAGGGCGGTTCCAAAGAGGATGGAGCTAGGCTGTTCTCAGTGGTGGCAGATGACAGAACAAGGAGCAATGGTCTCAAGTTGCAGTTGGGAGGTCTAGGTTGGATATTAGGAAAAACTTTTTCACTAGGAGGGTGGTGAAGCACTGGAATGGGTTCTCTAGGGAGGTGGTGGAATCTCCATCCTTAGATGTTTTTAAGGCCTAGCTTGACAAAGCCCTGGCTGGGATGATTTAGTTGGGGTTGGTCTTGCTTTGAGCAGGGGGTTGGACTAGATGACCTCCTGAGGTCTCTTCCAACCCTAATCTTTTATGATAAACAGTAATGGGAGCTTCCCTAGGTTTGGTCTTTTGTTTCAAATGGAGTAAGCATGTTTTTATTCATCAATACCTTGTTCAAATAGATAAATATGTTAAAAATAATAAGCTGATATCTGACAATATGCCTGTGATGGGCTGTATATTCCCAGGGTAATGCTTGGGGACAGGTGAAATTCCCTGAAGTGAGGGAAAGGAACATTCCTTGCCATGCTAAGAGGTAACAAGAGCGTCTGATGCTGTTGAAAACTCACTGAACAGAACAAGAATTTTCTGGGGGGCATCCCTGACAAGATAAAAGGGGGAACAGTATGTTCAATCTTATGCCTTGGTGGCACTTGTTACTATTGGTAACGGCCTAACTGAAAATGCTGGAACTGCTTGTTTATAAAGCAGATCAATGCTGAGTGAGGGAGCAGAACTAGTTGGTTTTTAGAGGTATTTTATGGTGGGTGGTCCTTCCCTTCTGGTGTCAGTCACACAGCAAAAGAGTATGAAATTTGTTGCTCAGCCCCTCCCCTTTCAGGTACTCTGTCTCCTCACCTTCTGTCTGTGTCTTGGTGAAGTTGAAATGTCCAGGCCATCTTTAGGCCTCAGTCACAGGATTTAGAACTAAGCACAAACTGCAAGGTACCTTGAGTGCTGGGCTCCCACTAGCCCTTTGGTGGCTTAGTGGGACCCCTGCTAGTGACCAGGGTGCCTGAAATGTTTTGGAGCTCTTCTGCTATATCGAGTTTTGGACAGCAGAAAGAAAAAGGAAGTACCCCCCCCCACACACACACACACTGCCTTAAGGCACTCCCTCTTTCCCGAGAGAGAGCACCTTCTTTCTGGGGTCATTGCCTCAATCTGAAGTCTTTCTGCTCTCCCCTCTGAAGGTTCAAGCTCCCTTTCTTTCTTCAGAGAGCTCCCTATGTGAGCTCGTGCTCTGAGGTTTCCCTGCTTTCATTATCTCCAAGGATCTTTTTGCAGCTATTTACATAATGAGAGACTTCTCATACATCTGACAGACCTCCTCCTGGTACACCTTTTCATTTAAAAAACAGTGGACTTGGGACATGCTGCTCTGGGTACAGCCTCATCTCTCCTTAAAATTTACTAAAACACAAGCTAAGACCCCAAGTTCCAGGATCTCTGGAATTTTCAGCCCAAAGTCAACTCAGCAATGATTTCTCATCAGTCCAGTCCTGGGGAGCAAACCAGTACTTTTAAATTGAGGTTCCTGGTACTTTCCCTCAGGGGAACCAGGCTGTTGTTGACATCTTGGATTCTGTAGTAGTAGATCCCATTTTTCTGTCAAGAAATCCCCTGCCAGCTACTGGGCCAATCCATGAAGGTCCCACCCAGGGCCGGCTCTAGGATTTTTGCCGCCCAAAGCAAAAACAATTTTGGCCTCCCCCCCCCTCCGTTTTTTAATTACCCCACCCCCGGCCCCACCTCAACTCCGCCCCTTCCCCAAATCCCCAGCCCTGCCTCCTCCCCCCAGGCTCTCAAGCCTAGGAGGGAGGGAGGGGGAGAAGCGGCGGCCACTCGGGATCTCCCCCTCCCTCCCAGGTTTGAGAGCCTGGGAGGGAGGGGGAGACCCTGAGCGGCCGCGGCGTGGGCGCCGCTTCTCCCCCTCCCTCCCAGGTTTGAGAGCCTGGGAGGGAGGGGGAGCAGTGGCCGCGGCCGCTTGGGATCTCCCCCTCCCTCCCTCCCAGGTTTGAGAGCCTAGGAGGGAGGGGGAGACCCCGAGCGGCCGCGGCGCGCGAAACAGCTGATTCGCGCACCGCTGCTCCCCCTCCCTCCCAGGCTTGAGAGCCTGGGAGGGAGGGCGAGTAGTGGCGTGTGAATCAGCTGTTTCGCGCGCGGTGGCGAGGTAGGGCGGCCGGGGCACATTTTTAAGGACGGCATTCTAGGCGCCGGCCATGCCGCCCCTAAAAATGTGCCGCCCCAAGCACCAGCTTGTTTTGCTGGTGCCTAGATCCGGCCCTGGTCCCACCAGTAGCCCTTTCAGGAATCTGGCCTCCAAACCAAGGCCAGACTGAGTCCTGCCTGACTCTCTCCCCCTTCTCAGTCTCCACAGTGCTTGGATGGACCACTTCCCTGTTCCTGAATCAGTGGTCCAGAGTCACCTTGGACCTTTCTGTTCTCTCCATCACTGAGATGGGGGTTCTTTATAGAATTTCAAGACCCTACTCTCAACCCTGCCATCCCTTAGAACTGCAGAAAAGAGAAAACTTGCTTCTTACCCATCATCCACTGGGCGCATGGACTGTCCTTCTGCTCACTTGGTCAGGTCAGCCTTCAGTGAAATCCACAGTGCCTTCTAAATCCTGGCTTTGGCAGCCCTCATTTTGTTACTGCAGGAAGCCCCTACATGGTTCAGTGTAGATTGAGGCCCCATTGTGCTAGGTGTTATACATACACATAGTAACAACTATTTCTTGCCACAAAGACCTTGCAGTCTAAACAAATAAAACATACAAAGGATGGGAGAAAGTTAGTATTGATTGTATTTGTTAAGTGCAAAGTGCAAACCATCAGAACATAAGAATGACCATACTGGGTCAGACCAAAGGTCCATCTAGCACAGTATGCTGTCTTCTGACAGTGGCCAATGCCAGGTGCTTCAGAGGGAATGAACAGAACAGGTAACCATCAGGTGATTCATCCCCTGTTGCCCATTCCCAGCTTCTGGCAAACAGTAATATATACAGTTGGTGCTTTAAAAGGGCCAGTTTCACAAAGGTGAAAACAATCATGAGCCAAATCAGTTAGGTGAGAGAATTTAAACAGAAAAATGTGAATGATAATTGGGAATTGTTTCAGAATATTTTTCTAGATTCTCTCAACGCTACCAGCTACACTGGTTAAAAAACAGCCTGGTTTAGATGGGAAATAAAAGAAGATGCACACGCAAGGGGAAATTGATGATAATAAATATAAATAAAAAACTAGGAATTGTAGAAAATTGATAAGGAAAGCAAAAGGACACAAGGAACAGTCCAAGGCCATCAGAGTTAAGGACACTAAAGAGTTTGTAAAGTATATTAGGAACAAAAGGAACCCTCATAATGGTATTGGTTCTTTAGTAGATGGAAATTAGGTTAGGAATTGTCAATAATAATTAGCATGGGCAGAATTAATTTTTTAAAATAATTTTGACAGATAATTAGTTTATTTTTAAGCATTTAAAAAAATTTAAAGAATTATTTTAATGTTCACAGTTGCACAAAATTATGAGTTTTAATAAACATTTTAAAATTTATTTGTATTGATTAACATTTTTTCAGTTGTGGGAAATTAGGGGCCATGTCAGACAGTAATTATTGGATAACAGTAGATGTTGAGATTCGAAAAATTAAACCTTTATAACAGCTAAAACACAAATTGTCAACATCGCATGTCCAAATATAGAAAGTAAATATCCTTAAATCAAACTCTTAATGAAATTCTTAAGCAGCGTTTTTCTTACTTTGCCCATCTGTAAATTTTGATTATTATTGATGGAAATATTTCTTTGTGAGATTGTGTTTGTACTGTGAAATTGACATTTGCCGACCTTTACTAATACAGATTTAGTCCTTCCAATCCTAATAATAATGCAGAAAAGGCAGAAGTGTCCAGGACTTTTCTGCTCTGTATTTGGGGAAAAGGCTGCTGCTGATGAAGAAATACTTTCAATCTGAACAATAACTGAGGATGTTCGATAGTATTTCTCAAAGTTCAACATTTTTAAATTAGGGGTCCAGATAACTTAGACTTCTGTAAAGCATTTAACCTTGTAGCACATGACATTTTGATTAAGAAACTAGAAGAATATAAACTGAACATAGCAGACATTAAATGGATTAAAGACTGGTTAACTGACAGGTCTCAAATGGGAAATCATCATTGAGCGGGTATGTTTTTTAGTAGGGTCCTATTGTGATGGGATCCCCAGGGTATGACCTGGAATTGTGGGACAGCCGTGCCCCTTAACTCTTCAGCCTGGACAGTCTCTCACAATGCTTTGCTAGTGACAAGCAGCAAACCACTCCAGGTGCTATCATCACTCAGCCACCAGCATACAGAGATACCCAGCTAAGTTGCACGAATGCTCTCTAAGGCACGAATGAACTAATACAGAGGGAAACACCAGCCAATCGCTCCAGCCTTGCACCCCAGAAATGTACCGTCTTACACTGCTCAAGACTTTCAGTTGAACAATGCAAGCTCCTTAATTAGTTACTCCTGGGGGAATTCAGCACCACTGTGCTTGTGCACAATTCATGTCCCGTGCAGATTTCTTTGCTTCCCTGCAGAAAATGATGGGGAAGCAAAGGAAAGCCGCAAGAGCGGTCACACACCCCTCCTTAGCAGTGCAGGTGTGTCATTTTTGGTGCCCGGAGCAGTCATTGGAGAGGTAAATCACCCAGGGGGTGGCAGGGCTGGGGATGCCCTGCCTGGTGGCTCCTACCCTGTGCTGGGCTCGGCTGCTGGTCCTGCTGGGCTGACAGTGGGGGAGGAGAGGACTTTCTGTTCTCCCGTGTAACAGGGCATAGCAGGGCCCCCCTTGGTCCTGTTTCTGCTCTGCTCCAAAAATCACTCAGAGACCTTCTGGCTGAGCAGTCACCAGTGCAGTTTGTTTACACGGTGCAAACCCACCACTTCTTATCACATATCGCTGGGGGTTCCAGCCTTAGAGGCTTTTCTTTCTTGCAGCCAGGAGGGGAGAGCTACCCCTCTCCTTCCACTCTCTGGCTTCTCCCCCCTTTCTTCCTTCCTCTGAGCCTGTATACAGCCCCAGGCTAGCAGCTCTTCCGCCTCTGCCAATCAGGCTCAGGTTCCTCTAGTCAACTCCAATTCACCTCCTTTAATTAGAGCTGGAGTGACAGAGGGCTTGCTTAGCCTTTCCTGGTCAGCACCCTGTCACACCCTGCAAGGAGCAGCTGGGTCCAGGTCAACCCACCTCCAGAAACCTCCCCCAATGCAGGAAGCTCTGCACCCATCTTTCCCCTGCTTCCTGACCCCATCGCTCCTCAGACGCCGAAGGAGGGGGTCATTGTATGGGGAGCTGCTCCCCTGTCCATCCAACCTCTGTGCATCCAGAGGGCCCCCCCCATACCTGGGCTCCCCTGCCGAGCCTCAGCCCCCCCCACCCGAACCCCCACTGAGCCCCCCACACCCGAACCCCCACCGAGCCCACTCTCCTGCATCCAGACCCCCCTCGAGCCCCTCCCCCTGGACCCAGACCACCAGTCCTGCACCCAGACCACTCCCCGCTGAGCCCCCCTGCACTTGAAACCTGACTCTTACGAGTCCCCCCTGCACTTGGACCACCGCAAAGAGCCCCCTGCACGCAGACACCCACCCCAGTGAACCCCAATCAGCTGCCCCCGAACCTCCACCCTACCAAGCCCCACTCCCCCAGCACCAAGATTCCTCCTCAGAGCTCCACACACCTATATCCCTGCCCCCTAGCCCGGCCAAGCCCCATCCCCCAACACCCAGACCCTTCCCTGCCGAGCCTCAACTACCTTCACCTGGACCCCTCTGCAGAACCCCCCCAACGAGCTCCTATTCATCCAGATCTCCCCGCACTGGGATCCCACAACTAGCTGTCCTGCACCCAGATTGCCCCACACAGAACTGTCTCATCTTACACCTGGATCCCCCCATACTAACCCCTCTACACTTGGATCCTGCCGGGCTGAGCCTGCTTGCCCCAAACTTGGATCGGGGGCCAGGGCTGAGTGTGCGTGTGAGATTTTGTTCCTCTCACTCGCTATCTTGGTGCATCTGGTGTGGAGAGGAGGGGCCCTGGGGTGTTTGTGGGGCAAGCCCCACTTTTGTTCTGTGACAGGGTTGAGTGCAGCTTCACTGCCGAATCTGTCCCCCGGGGGGAAGGGTGCAGGGTGATCTCCCACATCTGTGCTGCCAGTGGCCTGTGCTCCCCACTGCCATGCTGGAGCCTCCACATTTCTTTACTGACAAGTAAAATTTGCAGAATTTTAAAATATTTTGCGCAGAATTTTTAATTTTTTGGCACAGAATTCCCTCAGAATGAATTAGTTTGATGCTTCTTCAAAGGAAAGTGGACATTTGCACCAGCGTTTGTAATCTGAGCAGATTCCCCAAGCACTTTAGACAAACACACTGGTAAGGATAAAACATTAAAATAAGTTTATTAATTACAGAAAGGTAGATTTTAAGTGATTATTAGTGGTAGAAGTAAAGGTCAGAGATAGTTACCTAAGAAAGAAAAAGTAAACATGCATTCTAAATCCTAAACTTTCAGACTGAGCAAGATTTGAATCAAACAGCTTTTCTCACCTCACTGGATGTTGCAGGCAGGTTACAGTTCTTAATTCACAGGCCTGGACCAGTCTCCTCTGTTGAAGCTGTCATCTTCTCAGCGTTCTTGTTGCTCCAGCGTAGGTGGGGAGGAGAAAGGCAAAAGCATGATGCCACTGTCCCCTATTTTATATCCTTAGTCCATGTGCCTAGAAGACACTAGCCCAAACATGTCCTGGTGTGCCTTGCTGAGTCACAGAATTGAGCAATCCTCATTCTGTGGTGCTTGCACAACTGTCTCTTACAGAATTGTAAATCTCTTGTTTAAAATTTCTCTGCTCGTCAATGGTCATTTAATGCCCGCCTGGGTGTGGGTCACCACCCTTTTAGTAATTGGAGAATTAGCTGTGGGCATCTACCAAAGTCACAACATATTTCAATAACAACCATATAGCAAAATCTCATAACTTCATACGCAATAGCAATATACATATTTTGACAAAATGATGAGTTTCAGCAGATCATGACCTTTCATATGGTATCTTACATGGCATGATTTGTATGGAATATCACAAGCATATACGAATGATGAATGGGAGCAACAGGGGGTTACTTTGAGGTCCAGTGCATCACACCTATAGGGATCAGTTCTTGGCCTTACGCTATTTAACATTTTTATCAATGACCTGGAAGAAAAAATAAAGTAATTGCTGATAAAGTTTGCAGATACCACTTCTCCAATCTGTGTGTTAAATAATAAACAGGGCAGATAACTGATGATAATCTGGATTGCTTGGTGAACTATATGCAAGTAAACAGTATTTGCTTTAATATAGCCAAGTGTAAAGTCATGCATTTAAGAATAGAGAATTTAGACCATATTTACAGTTACTTGGAGGCAGTGACTAAAAAAGTCTTGGGGTTCATGGTGGATAATCAGCTGAAAATGGGCTGGTGTGACACTTGTGCCCAGAAGAACTAATATAGTCCTTGGATTTACAAACACTGGAATATTGAGTAGAAGTAGAGAGATTCTAATAACTTTGTATTTGGCACTGGTGTGACTGCTGCTGGAATATTGTGTCCAGTTCTGGTGTCCACAGTTCAAGAAGGAGGCTGATAAATTGGAGATGGTTCAGGGAAAAGCCATGAGAATGATTAAAGAATTAGAAAACATGCCTTACAATGAGAGACTCAAGGAGCTCAATATCTTTATCTTAGGGTATGTCTACACTACGAAATTAGGACGAATTTATAGAAGTCGGTTGTTTAGAAATCGTTTTTATAAGGTCGATTGTGTGTGTCCCCACACAAAATGTTCTAAGTGCATTAAGTCGGCAGACTGCGTCCACAGTACCAAGGCTAGCGTCGACTTCCGGAGCGTTGCATTGTGGTAGCTATCCCACAGTTCCCGCAGTCTCTGCCGCCCATTGGAATTCTGGGTTGAGATCCCAATGCCTGATGGGGCAAAAACAGTGTCGCAGGTGATTCTGGGTACATGTCGTCAGGCCCCACACTCCCTCCCTCCCTGCCATGAAAGCAACGGCAGACAATCGTTTCCCGCCTTTTTTCAGCCCAGACGCCATAGCACTGGGATCATGGAGCCCGCTCAGATCACCGCAGCAATTATGAGCACTTTAAACATCATGCATATTATCCTGGAGTATATGCAGGACCAGAACCTGCCAAGGCAAAACCAGGCGAGGAGGCGACGGCAGCGCGGCGACGAGAGTGAAGAGGAAATAAGACATGGACATAGACCTCTCACAAAGTACGGGCCCGAGCAATGTGCAAATCATGGTGTTAATGGGGCAGGTTCATGCCGTGGAACGCCGATTCTGGGCCAGGGAAACAAGCACAGACTGATGGGACCGCATAGTGTTGCAGGTGTGGGATGATTCCCAGTGGCTGCGAAATTTTCGCATGCATAAGGGCACTTTCATGGAACTTTGTGAGTTGCTTTCCCCTGCCCTGAAGCGCCAGAATACCAAGATGAGAGCAGCCCTCACAGTTGAGAAGCGAGTGGCGATAGCCCTGTGGAAGCTTTCAACTCCAGACAGCTACTGGTTAGTCGGGAATCAATTTGGAGGGGGTAAATCTACTGTGGGGACTGCTGTGATCCAAGTAGCCAATGCAATCAAAGAGCTGCTGGTATCAAGGGTAGTGACTCTGGGAAACGTGCAGGGCATAGTGGATGGCTTTGCTGCAATGGGATTCCCTAACTGTGGTGGGGCGATAGACGGAACCCATATCCCTATCTTGGCACCGGAGCACCAAGCCAGCGAGTACATAAACCGCAAGGGGTACTTTTCAATGCTGCTGCAAGCACTGGTGGATCACAAGGGACGTTTCACTAACATCAACGTGGGATGGCCGGGAAAGGTACATGATGCTCGCGTCTTCAGGAACTCTGGTCTGTTTCAAAAGCTGCAGGAAGGGACTTTCTTCCCAGACCAGAAAATAACTGTTGAAATGCCTATAGTTATCCTTGGGGACCCAGCCTACCCCTTAATGCCATGGCTCATGAAGCCATACACAGGCAGCCTGGACAGTAGTCAGGACCTGTTCAACTATAGGCTGAGCAAGTGCAGAATGGTGGTAGAATGTGCATTTGGACGTTTAAAAGCGCGCTGGTGCAGTTTACTGACTCGGATAGACCTCAGCGAAACTTACTGCTTGCTGTGCGCTCCACAATATCTGTGAGAGTAAGTGGGAGACATTTATGGCGGGGTGGGAGGTTGAGGCAAATTGCCTGGCCGCTGATTACGTGCAGCCAGACACCAGGGCGGTTAGAAGAGCACAGCAGGGCACGGTGGGCATCAGAGAAGCTTTGAAAACCAGTTTCATGACTGGCCAGGCTACGGTGTGAAAGTTATGTTTGTTTCTCTTTGATGACCCCCTTCCCCCGGTTCACTCTTCTTCCCTGTAAGCTAACCACCCTCCCCTCCCCCCTTCGATCACCGCTTGCAGAGGCAATAAAGTCATTGTTACTTCACATTCATGCATTCTTTATTAATTCATCACACAAATAGGGGGATAAACTGCCAAGGTAGCCCGGGAGAGGTGGAGGAGGAGGGAAGCACCGGTTGGGGTGGGGGAGGAGATAAGGACAAGGACACACTGCACTTTAAAACTTTACAACTTATTGAAGGCCAGCCTTCTGTTGCTTGGGCAATCCTCTGGGGTAGAGTGGCTGGGTGGCCGGAGGCCCCCCCACCGCGTTCTTGGGCGTCTGGGTGAGGAGGCAATGGAATTTGGGGAGGAGGGCTGTTGGTTACACAGGGTCTGTAGCGGCGGTCTGTGCTCCTGCTGCCTTTCCTGCAGCTCTACCATACGCTGGAGCATATCAGTTTGATGCTCCAGCAGCCGGAGCATCGACTCTTGCCTTCTGTCAGCAAGCTGATACCACCTATCATCTTCAGCCCGCCACTTGCTCTCTTCAGCCCGCGATTCAGCCCACCACCTGTCCTTGCGTTCATATTGTGCTTTCCTGCACTCTGACATTGTCTGCCTCCATGCATTCTGCTGTGCTCTGTCAGCGTGGGAGGACATCTGGAGCTCCGAGAACATGTCATCCCGAGTGCGCCTTTTTCGCCTTCTAATCTTCACTAGCCTCTGCGAAGGAGAAGCATTTGCAGCTGGTGGAGAAGAAGGGAGAGGTGTTAGTTAAAAAGACACATTTTAGAGAACAATGGGTACACTCTTTCACGTTAAATCTTGCTGTTGACATTACACAGCACATGTGCTTTCGTTACAAGGTCACATTTTTCCTCTTATATTGAGGGCCTGCCGGTTTGGTGTGAGAGATCACTCACGCAGTGCCAGGCAACAGAATTCGGCTTGCAGGCAGCCATGGTAAGCCATAGTCTTTGGCTTTTTTAACCTTCATAACATGTGGGAATGGTTTCAAACAGCAGTGCCCTCATTTCACATACCAAGCGTCCGTTGGGTTGGCCATTTAAAATGGATTTTCAGTTTAAAAGGAGGGGCTGCGGTTTCCGGGTTAACGTGCAGCACAAACCCAACTAACCCCCGTCCCCTCCCCCCCCCCCACCCAATTCTCTGGGATGATCACTAACAACGGGGAACATTTCTGTTCAACAGAGCAGGAACGTCCCCTTAATAAAATCACCCTATTTCAACCAGGTGACCGTGAATGATATCACTCTCCTGAGGATAACAAAGAGAGATAAGGAATGGATGTTGTCTGCATGCCAGCAAACACCGGGACCATACGCTGCCATGCTTTGTTAGGCAATGATTCCAGACTACGTGCTACTGGCCTGGCGTGGTAAAGTGTCCTACCATGGAGGACGGAATAAGGCAGCCCTCCCCAGAAACCTTTTTGCAAAGGCTTTGGGAGTACATGAAGGAGAGCTTTCTGGAGATGTCCCTGGAGGATTTCCGCTCCATCCCCATACACATTAATCATTAAACACGCTCGCTTTTAAACCATGTGTAATATTTACAAAGGTACACTCACCAGAGGTGCCTTGTGTGCCCTCAGGGTCTGGGAGCACGCCTTGGGTGGGTTCGGGGGTTACTGGTTCCAGGTCCAGGGTGAAAAACATATCCTGGCTGTTGGGGAAACCGGTTTCTCCGCTTCCTTGCTGTGAGCTATCTTCAATGTCTTCATCATCATCTTCCTCGTCCCCAAAACCCGCTTCCGTGTTTTGTGATTCTCCATTGACGGAGTCAAAGCACAGGGTTGGGGTAGTGGTGGCTGCACCCCCTAGCATGGCATGCAGCTCAGCGTAGAAGCGGCATGTCTGCGGCTCTGCCCCGGACCTTCCGTTTGCCTCTCTGGTTTTGTGGTAGGCTTGCCTTAGCTCCTTAATTTTCACGCAGCACTGCTGTGCGTCCCTGTTATGGCCTCTGTCCTTCATGCCCTTTGAGACTTTTTCTAATGTTTTGGCATTTCGTTTACTGCTACGGAGTTCAGCTAGCACTGATTCGTCTCCCCATATGGCGAGCAGATCCCGCACCTCCCGTTCGGTCCATGCTGGAGCTCTTTTGCGATCCTGGGACTCCATCATGGTTACCTGTACTGATGAGCTCTGCGTGTTCACCTGGACTCTCCACCACGCTGGGCAAACAGGAAATTCAAAATTTCACGGGCCTTTTCCTGTCTACCTGGCCAGTGCATCTGAGTTGAGAGTGCTGTCCAGAGCGGTCACAATGGAGCACTGTGGGATAGCTCCCGGAGGCCAATACCGTCGAATTGCATCCCCACTACCCCAAATCCGACCCGGAAAGGCCGGTTTCAGCGCTAATCCCCTCGTCGGAGGTGGATTAAAGAAATCGATTTAAAGAGCCTTTTAAGTCGAAAAAAAGGGCTTCGTCATGTGGACGGGTCCAGGCTTAAATCGAGGTAACGCTGCTAAATTCGACCTAAAATCGTAGTGTAGACCAGGCCTTAGCAAAAGAAAAGAAGAGATATGGGGAACAAAGTTTGAAAATAGAGGGCTTTTCACTCTAGCCGACAAGGTATAACAAGATCCAATGGCTGGAAGTTGAATCTAGAGAAATTCAAATTAAAAATCAGAGGCGCAGTTTTTTAAAAGTGCTAGTAATTAATCATTGGAACAATTTACCAAGGGTAGTGGTGGATTCTCCATTACTGAACATAAGAACAGCCATACTGGGTCAGACCAAAAGTCCATCTAGCCCAGTATCCTGTCTTCCGACAGTGGCCAATGCCAGGTGCCCCAGAGGGAATGAACAGAATAGGTAATCATCAAATGATCCATCCCGTTGACCATTCCCAGCTTCTGGCAAACAGAGGCTAGGGACACCATCCCTGCCCATCCTGGCTAATAGCTATTGATGGACCTATCCTCCATGAACTTATCGAGTTAACCCTGTTATAGTCTTGGCCTTCACAACATCCTCTGGCAAAGAGTTCCACAAAGTGACTGTGCGTTGTATGAAGAAAAACATTCTTTTGTTTGTTTTAAACCTGCTGCCTATTAATTTCATTTGGTGACCTCTAGTTCTTGTGTTATGAGAAGGGGTAAATAACACTTCCTTACTTACTTTTTCCACACCAGTCATGATTTTATAGACCTCTATCATATCCTTCCTTAGTCTTCTCTTTACTAAGATGAACGGCCCCAGTCAATTTATTATCTTTTCATATGGAAGCTGTTCCATACCCCTAATCATTTTTGTTGCCCTTTTCTGAAACTTTTCCAATTCCAAATTTTTTTTTTTTTTGAGATGGGGTGACCAGATCTGCATGCAGTATTCAAGGTGTGAGGCAGTAGAACCCACTTTGATATACATATTTGGAGAGAACAATAAGTTTCAGCAGATTATGACCTTTCATATGGTATCTTACATGGCATGCTTTGTATGGAATATCATTACTGTGTATGAATTTTTGAGATTTTGCTGTATGATTGTTACTGAAATATGCTGAATGTTTGCTAGTGACATATGAAGGAGGTGATCCCCACCCAGGAGGGCATTCAACAACCATTAATCAGCAGGGGAGTTGTAATCAAGGGATTTACAATTCAATGACATTTGTGCAAGCACTACACAATGGGGACTGCTCAACCCTGTACTCAGTAGCACAAGACTACGCCGGGGGATTGCTCAACCCAGTGACTCTGGGCAAGTGTCTTCTAGGCACATGGACTAAAAATATAAAATAGAGACAATGGCATCATGCTTTTGCCTTTCTCCTCCCCCACCTATGCTGGAAGCAACAAGAATGCTGAGAAGATGACAGCTTCAACTGAGAAGACTAGTCCAGGGTTAAGGGAGAGGTCTGTGTATTAAGAACTGTAACATCCAGTGGGTGAGAAAATTGCTTGATCTAAATACTGTAATAAGGTTTAAGATTTAGATTGTGCACTTATCTCTTATATTCTTTGGTAACTATCTCTGACCTTTTATGCCTATCACTTATAATCATTTAAATCTATATTTCTGTAATTAATAAATCTGTTTTATACTTCAACCAAAACATACTGTTTTAGGTAAAGTGCTTAGGAAATCTCAGCTCAGGTTACAAAGGCTAGTGCATGACCTCTCCACATTGAGAGAGGGGCAGACTGGGTAATAAACTTACACTGGCCAGGCTTATGACCAGGGCAAGACGGTACAGCTCTGGGGTGTAAGGCTGGGGAGCTGGGGGGAATTGGCTGGTGCCTTTCTTTGTGTGATTTGTGAGTGGCTCTGGGAGCATTCATGCAATCTATCTGGGTGTGAGGCTCCACATGCTGTTGTGCTGGACAGGTTTACTGCTTGTCACTGGCAAAGCATTGTGAGAGACAGCCCAGGTTGGAGAACTAAGGGGGCACAGGAATACCCTATTTCCAGGTTGCACCCCAGTCACACTGTAGCTATTTGCACTGGATGTTGTGGTGTTCCTATTTAAAAAAATAGTGAACTCAATCGAGCCCATGGTGGTTAAGGGGAAGCAGTTATTCAGGGTCTTAATCAGCCATCAGTAACCAAACGTAGGAAGTAGAGGAGACATCTCAACCCAGAAACTTAAACTGCTTTGAGCATCTTTTCCTGAGCAGACAGTAGAAGACTGAAGCAGTTCTAAGGAGGCATCAGAGTGGCGTGACAGTGGCAGACTGAGGGTATGTCTACACTACAGGATTAATCCGAATTTAGATAATTCGAATTTGGGAAACAGGTTGTATAAATTTGATTGTGCGCGGCCACACTAAGCACATTAATTCGGTTTTTAACCACATTAATTCGGTGGTGTGCGGCCACACTACCCCATTACTTTAACCACAGTAATTCGGTGGTGTGCGGCCACACTAACCCTAATTCGAATTAACAAAATCGATTTAGGCACTACTCCGCTCGTCGAGGTGGAGTACAGAAATCGATTTTAAGTGCCCTTTAATTCGAATTAACTGGCTCTGTAGTGTGGACGGGTGAAGGGTTAATTCGGATTAACGCAGCTAAATCCGAATTAAAGTCGTAGTGTAGACCAGGCCTGAGTGGAGTTGTTAAGGCTGCAGCAGACCTGTGCAGAGCAGACAGTGGTGAGCCGAAGCAGTCCAATGCGAGACCTCTTGGAGAACTTCTGTCTCTACCTGGATGCTATAGAGTGAAGCTAGGATTCTTGAGTGTGGGGATAGTTCCCTTGTGATTTAATTAAAAACAAATCAAACACGACATTTCTATGACCAAATAAAAAAATCCAAATATAGCTTTAAAACAGTGTGATTTCATTTATGTATGTGATGGTTATGCCTGAAGTCATAACAGGAAAGCACAGGATGTTGTAGCAAACAGAGCCACATAGGATACGTCTACATTGCAATGTAAGCCCGGGCTCAGATTTAGGCATGAGCCCGAGCCCCAACCCCCCTTCCGTCTATACACACATCTCACAGACTTGGGCTTGGTCCTAGGACCCTGTGGGGCTGGAGGGTTCAGGTCAGAATCTAACTGAGACCCAGGGTTCAAGCCCTGTTGCTTTGCAGGCTAGATGAAACCCGCCTGACTCAGGTCCTGGGTGTCTGCCAAAAGTATCCCACAGTCTCATGGGCAATCAACTTCAGGAAGATGGAAGCAGCCCACCTTGATGTAGTGCAGCAGCCCGGTCAGTCAGTGTTTAACCCCTCCATTGTCTTCTTAACACCAAGTTGCAAACACGCCTTCAGAGAGCCTTCTGTGTTTGCAGTGGAGACTGAACAAAAGTCTTTTGCAGAGTGTGCTGCTTCATGGTCATGGGAGCATAGACAGATTTTGGGAAATCTCTGGTGTGAGGCCAGAAAACAGTTGACTTTACTAAAATTACTAGGAATGACCCTGCATGCCAGCAAATAGCAAAGAATCTGGCAGTGTTGCAAATTTACTGGACTGGTGACCGGTGCAAGGAGTGGATTAAGTGGCTCAGGACTGAGTACAAGAAGACCAGGGACCAAAACTGCATCTTGGGCAACTTGCTGACATGCCCGTTTTATGATGAGTTTGGCAATGGTGCTGCATGATGCAGCTGGGATGGGGCTCTTCTGGCCCCAGAATCCAGTGTGGGGACTGATGGGAGCCAGTAGCAGGTGCCAAATAAGCACAGTTGAAGTGACTTAGTTGCTGAAACTAGTCCCAAAGGAGGCTTTGGAGCAGCAGCAGCAGATCCTGGGGCTGTAGTCAGAGGAGCTGCTTGATATCCCCCTCACTCCCATGAGGAGCAGCCTGCAGCAGACACGGAAAGGACAGAAGCTGTACCTGAGCCCAGTAAGTTTCTGACTCCATTTTAATGTTTAATACAGTAATGGGAAGGATTTTTGTTTTATGAGCTAATGCAAAAATTGTTAAAGGCCCAGCTAGCAGCATGTATCTGCTAATGGCAGACTGTATCCCACCAGTGGCTTGGTTACACCCCCCCCTCTGCACCACATGGAATTCAAATTGGTGACCAGGAAATGCAAACATTAAAAACACCTTGAAAGTGAACTTTTATTTGAGAAGGCACAGATTTTTGCTTAAAATAATACATTGCCATGCCTGTAAGTACAGCATTCTGTAACCATCCAATGGTGTAATGAGCCACCTGGAAACAGTGAACTGGGAGGGTGGGGAGGGGGAAGGTCAAAATGTGTTCCATTTACATATCTAGTCCATTTCAGTTAATAGTGGTGCATGTAGTCCATAGGTGGCAAGATCATTTGTGCCAGATTTGCGTAGAGTTTGAAATTTTGTCCAGAAATGGAGGGTAAGGAGGTTGGCTGTGGAGCTCTGTATATTGGCTGTTTGCCAACCTCTACTGGTTGCCGTACCTCCCCAGTTTGCCCACACTAGCAGAAGCCTGGGCTAATGTGCCTTCACAGACCGTTCCAAGAGGAAGCAATTCTGTGATGAACTTATGGTTGAAGTTCTGGACAGGGCCAACAAGCAGGTCCAGTACCAAAGACAGAGGGACTTACGGCTAGAGGAAAGGCATGACAAGAGGCAATGGGAAAGGCTCATGCTGGCTACACAGCTTGAGGATAGATTTTCAGCGTGGAAGCTGGGACTTGCTTTGCAGTTCCTGGAAAAGGAACAGTAGCTAAGGGAGGCAGACAGAGCTCAGCAGGAAGAGCTGTTTGAGAGGCTAAAATCACTAATAGCCACAAGAGTAGAGACTCCTGCTGCATCACCCATACCATGGCCCGAGTCCCCTGCACGGTATCCTGTGATGCAGTCCAGAAACAGCTTGGAACTGCCTCTCACGTGGTTGCCTCCACCCTCTTCCCCCCGGGCCAAGTGCGTGGTTATTGGGGAAAGGAGAATGGGGAGTCAAGGGACATGCAACGGTAAGGAGTTTCTGTCTTGTACATTGTTTCATTGTTTCCACTTGTTCATGCACTTATTTTTTTGTTTTTGTTTTTTCCTTTAAGGTTCTGTTTTACTGGTGCTTTGGTGTGGTAATGGCAGCTGGCCTGCCTGGCAATGGGTGAATGTTGTATTTTTCTAATATATGTTTATAAATAAAAAATTTTCTGTCATCAAGAAAGTTTATTGCTGTCACTGTATCACATCATACAATGTGTATTTAAAATAATAGGGGTAAACACATGATCAGGGATAATTAGGAATTAGTATACAAACCCAATTCCTCCATACAGTAATCTACATCAATCCATACTTCAATCAATTGAGGGATGTGATCATTCCCCTCTATTTGGCATTGGTGAGGCCTCATCTGGAGTACTGTCCAGTTTTGGGCCCCACACTACAAGAAGGGTGTGGAAAAATTGGAAAGAGTCCAGCGGAGGGCAACAAAAATGATTAGGGGGCTGGAGCACATGACTTATGAGGAGAGGCTGAGGGAACTGGGATTATTTAGTCTGCAGACGAGAAGAATGAGGAGGGATTTGATAGCTGCTTTCAGCTACCTTAAAGGGGGTTCCAAAGAGGATGGATCTAGACTGTTCTCAGTGGTAGCAGATGACAGAAGAAGGAGTAATGGTCTCAAGTTGCAGTGGGAGAGGTTTAGGTTGGATAATTAGGAAAAACTTTTTCACTAGGAGGGTGGTGAAGCACTGGAATGGGTTACCTAGGGAGGTGATGGAATCTCAATCCTTAGAGGATTTTAAGGTCAGGCTTGACAAAGCCCTGGCTGGGATGATTTAGTTGGGGATTGGTCCTGCTTTGAGCAGGGGATTGGACTAGATGACCTCCTGAGGTCCCTTCCAACCCTGATATTCTATGATTCTGTGATCACTTCCTTACACCAATCCATACTGTGAATCCCCCTTCCACCATTTCACAAGTGATTATGTCATGCATAAATACATTGCATGGCAATCAACCCCTTACACCTCCCCAAGCTCTGAACCCCCCTCCCCAAATCAATGAGCCCCATCCCTCCCCTCCCCCACAGGAATATTCATAAAGGTACTATTTCCCCTGGCTGAGTGTAGCAATTCAGTGATCACTCGCTGTCATAAGTCCTTTCAGGGGGAAATGACTCACCTATGCCTTCAACAAGCCACAGTGATGTGGCATCCAAATGGGTCTGTAAACGTCTCCAACGGGATTTCAGTCTGCCAAAAACAACCATTCTACACCCGCTAAGAGTGTAATTAAACTGTCTTTTGCCAGAATCTCTTAAATCTGGATACAGTTTCATAAGACAGAGCAAAGGAGGGTATGCAGGTGCCCCCAGAATAACTGTGGGAACAGTAACTCCATTTATGACAATGTCATTTGGTGGGAATAGTGTACCAGCCTGTCCATGAATGTAGACCTCCGACAAAAAAACCTGTCATCATGAACTTTCCCAGTGCAACCTACATTGACATTCATAAATCTGTGTTCCACGAGGGCTTGCATAACTATACAGTATTACAGTTTATGGTTTATGTGCTCCTTGAGGAGAGCAAACTGTGAGTACACGAGTCCATCAGTGGCCCAGGTGCAGTTTGGAAACCCCATTCTCTCAAAGCCAGCAGTTACTTCAGGAATATCTTTTATGCCTGCCACCATGGGGTAAACCACATATCTGATTGCCTCAGAAACCTCTGCAACCACTTTACCCACAGTTGACTTTCCCACACCAAAACTGGTTGGCAACGGACCTGTAGCAGTCTGGGGTAGCCAACTTCCAGATAGTTATAGCAACCTGCTTCTGGACTGAGATGACTGCCGTCATGTGTGTATCTTTATGCTGGAGGGTTGAGGCAAGCTGCTCACAAAGCTCCAGAAATGCAGCTTTCTTTGTGCAAAAAAAAAAAAAGACCTGCTGCTGCTCTTCCCAGGTCTGCATGACAATTTGATCCCAGTAGTCTGTGCATATAGCCCTGCTTCAGAAGTGCTGATTTACATAGGGGTTATCAGTGGCTGTAATTAGTGTCATGAGCAACATCATGCCATGTCTGCATCCTCCTTCTGCTGCTCCAACATAAGCTCTGTCTGGTGCCTCTGGTGGGTCAGAAAATACCATCGAAATGTCCTCCAGTGTCTCATGGAAGCGCTGCCCATTTCCTGACATAGGCATGAAAGTGCAAGCAAGAGAATTTCTTCAGAAGGTGCATCCTCCATGTTGCTGGCTCCGGCAGTTGGGAGCACACTGACACCTCATCAGGATGTGTTGACCAGCTGTTCAAACTCCCTGTAATGTGCAGGGTGGGCAGTCAAGTTTTCCCACAGTGCACCAAGGTCAAAGGCTAGAGCAGCCAGATTTTGGGAGGGCACTAGGAATCTTCTATGATTCTGTGATTTTAAGTCTGGGATATGGTTGGTTTGACTCGAGTCTGCATGCTGTAGTGTGGACCCCAGAACCCTAGGCTTGAGCTCAGGTTTGAAAATTCTTAACGTAGAGTTAACAATCAGTGTAGATGTTCAAGCCCTGGATTCTCCAACCCAGCGTCATCTGACTTGAATCCCATAATCCTGGGCTTACATTGCAGTGTAGACATAGCAGTTAAACCCCTATGGCTTGCCCATGTTAGCTCACTTGGGCTTGCCCAAGCTCCGGGTCCCCCCCAAAGAGGGAACGGCTCCAGCCCGAGCCCGAATGTCTACACAGGCCAGCCACAAATGTTTAACTGCAGTGTAGACATACCCTTAGGGACCCAACCAAAGGTACTATGCTTTTCCTTAGTGATTTGGTACAGCTCAGAATAAGCACAGATTTTTTTTCATTGCCACTAAGCCATTCAGCAGCCACTGTCTCCTCTAAGGAACTGAGGATTGGCAAAGTACCCTGTTGTTCTGATTTTTCTTAGTGAGAGCTTTAGCGGAGTAGTCAGAACCCTCGGGTTTTCCCCGTCTGAATCTCCAACCCTTATTTACCTTACTGATTAACTTATTATAACTTATATGAAAACCTGGAGTGAGGTACTGAGTCAGAGTCACTGGGAGATGAGTCAGGTAAAGGAGGAGGTGTCTCTGGAGGCTTTCTTAACTCTAATGGGAGCCTTTTTTCTGGGTGAGGTGGTGAGAAGAACAGATCATTTTGAGGAGTTACTCAATTCCTAGGTAGGAGACCTATTCCCAGGAGTCTCCAGGATGGCTGCAAGAAGATTGGCTGGGCAGAAGAACCAGGAATGAGGGCTCTCTAACAGCTTAATGTGACCATGTTATCAGCATCTCACTGAGGAACATGAGTCCCTAGGCAGACAAACATCAGGAAAGGGAACATTCCTGAGAGGCTGGGGCTTACTGGTATTGAGAGCAGATAGTCAGATTTGGGCACGCCAATAGAGTGATGGGGTAGTGGGTTCTTCATCTAAAATGTCCTTTAGGTAGGGTTTGGCCACATCACTAATCCCTGTGGTCAGGGTCTGGAGTTGCCAGTGGGGGATGGAAAGGAAGGAGGGAGCAGAACAGTAAAAAGGAGGATTTCAGTTAAAATCTCACAGGTTAGCAGCCCAAATCCTCAAGCTCTGAGCAAAGCTGTTATGAAGTTGTTCATTGTAGCACAAAAGCAACAAGACTGGTGCTGTAATACTGTTCTGGGTTTACATGTGATGATCCTGAAAGGTGCTAAAATCTTGAGTCTATTAGTAGCTTTTGTGGCACTGGCTAAAGCAACAGTCTCTAGGCTAAGGAATTCCTGCTGCATTTGAGAACGGGGAATGCTTCTGAGGTTTAGACTGTTGTCACTGCTGACTGATGTCTTTGTTCATTACAACTTCACAAACTAAAAATAACCAACCTAAAGAAACTTAAATTTGATATTGTTTTCATATAATCTAGGTTAAATGATATGTGGACGATTGGCCTACAGGACAGAGAGCTAACATGCTGGGAAGAGGTAAGCTCTGAATCACAACAATACAGCACTTCCTCTTGGTGTTTTTACATAATTTTACGTTTTCTATTTCAGATTGCATTGTTGTTTCCTCAGAGTGTAATTTCATACATACTTAGCAGGAAACTGAATATTTCTTTGTTTCCGCTGTGTGCATATTTGATTTCAGCTTCAGTTTTTCCTTTCAGTTGGGAAAACCAAGTATGGTTTGAACCTTTGTGTACATCTAGGCTGATCATCTGCATGGCACAGACCAGAGAGTTTCACCAAGTGATTCCTGCATCCAACTTCTGGTTGAGCCTAGAGCAGATTTTCTCAAAGATATGCAGGAATCGCTTGGTGAAATTCTCTGGCCTGTGCTGAGACACCCAGTGCTGTCCTAGTTTTAAAACTTCAGATGATGAAGAATCCATGACATCTGTAGATATATTGTTCCAATGGTTAATTATCATTACTAGTGAAAATGTACGTCTTCGTTTTAGCCTGAATTTGTCTAGATTTAGCTTCCAGCTGTTGGATCTTGTTATGCTTTTGTCTGCTAGATTACAGCTCTTCTTTCCATGTGGATATTTATAGGCTGTGATCAAGTCACCTCTTAATCTTTTCTTAGATAAACTAAATTCACTGAGCTTCTGTAATATCTAACACTAAGGGTATGTCTACACTACAAAATTAGGTTGATTTTATAGAAGTCAATTTTTAGAAATCGATTTTATATAGTCGATTGCGTATGTCCACACTAAGCGCATTAAGTCGTCGGAGTGTGTCCTCGCTACCATGGCTAGCATTGACTTATGGAGCGGTGCACTGTGGGTAGCTATCCCACAGTTCCCGCAGTCTCCGCTGCCCATTGGAATTCTGGGTTAAGCTCCCAATGCCTGATGGGACAAAAACATTGTCGCGGGTGGTTTTGGGTACATGTCGTCAGTCGCCCCTCCCTCCGTGAAAGCAACAGCAGACAATCGTTTCGCGCCAGACACTAGGGCGATTAGAAGAGCACAGCAAGGCACGCTGCGCATCAGAAAAGCTTTGAAAACCAGTTTCATGACTGGCCAGGCTTCGGTGTGACAGTTGTGTGTGTTTCTCCTTGATGCAAACCCGCCCCCTTTGTTGATTTTAATTCCCTGTAAGCCAAATCACCTCCCCCCTTCGAAATAAAGTAACCATTGTTTTGAAACCATGCATTCTTTATTAATTAAAAAAAAATATGAGATAACGGACAAGGTAGCCCGGGTGGGGTGGGGGAGAAGGGAAGGACAAGGCCACATTGCTTATGTAGCCACACTAAAAATCAAACTGTTTGAATGACAGCCTTCTGTTGCTTGGGCCATCCTCTGGAGTGGAGTGGCTGGGTGCCCAGAGCCTCATCCCCACCGCGTTCTTGGGCGTATGGGTGAAGAGGCTATAGAACATGGGGCGGAGGGGAGGCGATTATACAGTGGATGCAGTGGGGGTCTGTGCTTTTGTTGACTTTCCTGCAGCTCCAACAGACGCTTGATCATGTCCGTTTGCTCCCCCATTAGCCTCAGCATTGCGTCCTGCCTCCGCTCTTCGCACTCACTTAATTCTTTGCTGTCCTCTGCCACTGAATGCCTCCATGCATTCAGCTGTGCCCTATCAGTGTGGGAGGACTGCATGAGCTCGGAAAACATGTCATCACTAGTGCGTTTTTTTCGCCTTCTAATCTGCGATAACCTTAGGGACAGAGATGATAGGGGGAGCATAGAAACATTCTACGCTCTACTATTCTGGGGGCTTTTCCTGTGTACCTGGCTAGTGCATCGGAGTTCAAAGTGCTCTCCAGCAATGGAGCACTCTGGGATAGCTCCCAGAGACCAATACCGTCGATTTGCATCCACACTACCCCAAATTCGACCCAGCAAAGTCAATTTTTGCGCTACTCCCCTCGCCGGGGAGGAGTACAACAGTCGATTTTAAGAGCCCTTTAGGTCGACCTAATGCGGTTAAATTCGATCTAACCCTGTAGTGTAGACCAGGCCTAAGGCAGTTTTCCAGACCTCTACTCATTCTTGTAGTATTTTCTGACCCCAGTTAAATTTGTCAGCCTCTAGTTTTTTTTTAAGTAAGAACTGGACAACAAATCCTTGGAATGCTGGGAAAGTTCAAGAGGATTAGTATTCAGGAGGTGTAAAGAGGATGGCCTAGGTAACTATAGGCCACTTAGCTTGACATTGATCCTGGGTCAAATAATGGAAAAGCTGATAGAAGATGCAGTCACTAAAGATTTAAAGGATGGCAGTGTAATTAATGCCAGTCCACATGGTTTGATGGAAATTAAATTGTGTCAAACAAACTTGCTTTTTTTATGAGATTACAAGTTTCACTGGCAAAGGCAGTTCTATTGACATATTTAGATTTCTGTAAGGGAAGTGACTTTGTACTACTCCATATTCTGATTTAAAAAAATAGCAATATACAAAATGAAGAAAGCACACTAGATGGGTTAAGTACTGGCTGACTGGTAGACCTCAGAAAGTAATTATAAATGGAGAATCACCATTCTGTGCTGGCATTTCTAGTGGAGTTCCCTAAGAATCTCTTCTTGGCCCAATGCTATTCAATATCTTTATCAATGACTGTAATGGTCCTCTCTTGGGGAGCATGGCCTAGTGGTCACGGCTGTAACTCCTGACTGCCAAGGGGGTTTGTGGGACTTCCTGAATGGCAAACAGGAGGGGGGATCAGTTGATCCCAATGACGCAGGTTTTCTGACATAAAGATTTTTAGCATCTGCTTCAGGGTTCAGCTGAAGTGTTCAACCAGGCCATCCAGTTGCAGGTGATAAACTGACACAGACTTTTTTCATCAAGCGGGACGTGAAGTTTGTATCTTGGTCGGTGAGAATCTCCTTGGGAACGCCTACTTGAGCAAAGACTTTCAGTAGTTCCATGGCAATAGTCTTTGCATTGGTGTTATGTAGTGGGATTGCATCAGGATAGCGAGTAGCATAATCGACTATCACCAATAGGTGTTTGTATCCGGCGGCACTTTTTTCCAGGGGGACGACAAGGTCTATACCAATGCATTTGAAGGGGACATTGATGACCGGGAGAGGAATGAGAGGGGCTTTCCCCCCACCTTTTGGCCCAACTATCTGGCATTCAGGGCAGGAGTTGCAGAAGTTTTTAACTTCTTGATGTACGCCAAGTCAGAAGAAGCGGTCTAAGATCTGGGCCAAAGTTTTCCTCCTGTCCAAAGTGGCCTGCAGAGGAGATGGCATGGGCCAGTCGCATGACTTCTCATCGATGCGACCGAGGGATGAGGAGTTGTGACCGAATTTTTCCCGTCCAATGGTCTTTGAGGGTATTGCGCAACCCGGTGGGGATCTACGACCTCACTTTTAACCACTGGAAGTTGTTCATATGCATGGCTCAAGGTCTCATCTTCCCTCTGGTCCTTCACAAAATCAGTCTCTTGGGTCAGTAAGTCCCCTTCCTAGAGTGGGGTTTGTAATGTCTCCTCATTAGGAGGATCTTCCGGCAGCACTTCCTCTAGGTCCCGCTCCTAATCTACTCCAGCCAGTGTCACAGGCCGGGGTTCCCTTCCTACTCTGGTTCCCTCGGGCGCTTCCTCCGGGTTCCCAGGAGCAGTTCTACATTCCCTCAATCTGTCGGAGAAGTGTTTCCAATCCTGACCTAAGATAATGTGGTAGGCTACGGTTGGGGCTAGCCCTACTATGAGGGGGGTTTAGTGTTGTCCCCTGTGGTGACCTCTACCCAGGGCACCCATAAATCCCCATAAATGCACTGCAGGGAGATGGTCTCCCTGGGGGCTTCAGGGTAGGGGACCACGTCATCCCGGACCAGAGTTTGCCCACACGCAGAGTTTAGGCCTAGACCTACTACCTCGGTCCCATTTATTTGTACAGGAACTGTTACCTTTGCTGGGCTGCGCTTCCAGGCACAGCTCTCTGCCATCCATACTTGCCCAGAGTTGCACTCCATATAGGGGCATTCCTGATAATGGTGTCCCTGATGCCCACAGGAGAAACAGGCCCCCATGTTTAGCCCCAGGACTGCTGGTTGGGAACTGGGCCTCTGGGGATGTCTTCCCCCAGATTCTTGGCCCCCTCACCCTTCCTGGCTTTTGGGTGGGGAAGTCCCTTGGGGACCCCAGGCTTTATGTTCGGGCTGAGGTTGGGGGGCCTGGGGTTTCTCCTGGGTTCCCAGCCCCAGGCTTGAGGGCTGGCTGGGCCCCTGATAGGCTGGGGCACTCTGTGTAGCTTCTGTCTTCCCTGGTTGGCTTCCCCCTTCTGTCGAGGGGTATCTCTGGCGTCAAGCAACAGCTCAGATGTGCGAGTTAGAGCTGTCTCAGCTGCCAGATAGTTTTCCATCGGTCACACAGCATAGGTAAGTGACTCTGGTTGATGTCTGAGCATCCAGTCCCTGCCCCCATTTGGGAGGATTTGGTCAAACTTCTCCACCAGGATGAGTTTGCCCACCTCTATTTTAGGCCGCCCTTCTGGCTTTAGTCACCTCCAACATAGATCTCGCAGTTTCTGGGTGACAGCCCGGGGTTGAGCCCCTGGAGAGTATCTCTCTCCGCGGAACCTCTGGCAGAAGGTCTCCTCAGTAATGTTGAGGTAGTCCAAGATGGCCGCTCTGACCTGAGGGTAGTCTTGGGTGGTCTCTGCATCCAGTCCTTGGTTTACGGCCTGTGCTGGTCAGGGGGCCGTTGGGCAGCCATCGCCACCTGCTCAAATGTCATCAGAAAAGCCTCGGGGTCATCCTCAGGGCCCATCTTTGTGAGCTTCATGGGTACTGGTGGGGTTCCTGGGCTTGGTCCCAGGTCCCCCAATGGAGAAGTTCCGGGGGACCCTTGGGGCTTCATTAATGCCACAACTTGTTGAATTAACCTTTGCTGCTGTTCCTGTTTCTGGGCCCCTAAGTCCTGAACCAGTTGCTATTGCTGGGCAGCCATTTGCTGCAGGAGCTGTTGCTGTTGCTTTGCCTGCTGGTTCTAAGTCATCCATTTCAACAACCGTTCTGACTCCATCTCTGATGGCCTACCAGCCCATGTTATTCTACATCAGGTGATTTGGCTGCCTAGGTCAGTCAGTCTCCCCTTCTCTCAGAGGTGGGGTGTTTCCCACATTCTCCACCAATTTGTAACGGACCTCTCTTGGGAAGCGTGGCCTAGTGGACATGGCTGCCACTCCTGACTGCCAAGGGGGTTGTGGGGAGGGGAGCCTGAACCCTCCTACTCCACTGGGCTCCGACCCAGAGCCCTTTGGGCTACCAGTAGTCTGGCAATTAAGGCTGCTTAAGACTGTCCTCCCTGGGCTTCTTCCTCTCGTCCACCCCCTCAGGGTCAGCTTAGTCCAAGGCTTTCCTATGGTGGGGAAACCCAAACCACAATAAGTAAAGGGGGTTACCAAAGTCCAACATCCAGAGGATACTTCCCTTGCTGCTTGTCTTTGGGGTGGGTCCTTTCTTCCCTCAGGGAGGGACCTTTTAGGCAGCTGTGTCAGACACTTAGGCCTGGTCTACACTATGACTTTAATTCGGATTTAGCAGTGTTAAATCGAATTAACCCTGCACCCGTCCACACAACGGAGCCATTTATTTCGAAATAAAGGGCTCTTAAAATCGATTTCTGTACTCCACCCCGACGAGCGGAGTAGCGCCAAAATCGATTTTGTCATTTCGAATTAGGGTTAGTGTGGCCGCAATTCGATGGTATTGGCCTCCGGGAGCTGTCCCAGAGTGCACCATTGTGACCGCTCTGGACAGCAATATGAACTCGCATGCACTGGCCAGGTAGACAGGAAAAGCCCCAGGAAAATTTGAATTTCATTTCCTGTTTGCCCAGCGTGGAGAGCACAGGTGACCACAGATAGCTCAGCTCATCAGCACAGGTAACCATGCAGGCTGATAATCGAAAAAGAGCACCAGCATGGACTGTACGGGAGGTACTGGATCTGATCGCTATATGGGGAGAGGATTCAGTGCTAGCAGAACTTCGTTCGAAAAGACGAAATGCCAGAACTTTTGAAAAAATCTCCAAGGGCATGATGGAGAGAGGCCACAATAGGGACTCAGATCAGTGCCGCGTGAAAGTCAAGGAGCTCAGACAAGCCTATCAAAAAACAAAGGAGGCAAACGGTCGCTCCGGGTCAGAGCCGCGGAGATGCCGCTTCTACGCCGAGCTGCATGCAATTCTAGGGGGGGCCGCCACCACTACCCCACCTGTGACCGTGGATTCCGGGTCGGGGATAGTCTCATCAGCTACACCTGAGGATTCTGTGGATGGGGAAGAGGAGGAGGAGGAGGAGGACGAGCTTGCAGAGAGCACCCAGCACTCCGTTCTCCCCAACAGCCAGGATCTTTTTCTCAGCCTGACTGAAGTACCCTCCCAACCCTCCCAAGCCAGTATCCAAGACCATGACCCCATGGAAGGGACCTCAGGTGAGTTTACCTTTTAAAATATAAAACTTGTTTTAAAAGCAAGCGTTTTTTAATGATTACTTTGCCCTGAGGACTTGGGATGCATTCGCGGCCAGTACAGCTACTGGAAAAGTCTGTTAACGTGTCTGGGGATGGAGCGGAAATCCTCCAGGGACATCTCCATGAAGCTCTCCTGGAGGTACTGCAAAAGCCTTGCCACAAGGTTTCTGGGCAGTGCAGCCTTATTCCGTCCTCCATGGTAGGACACTTGACCACGCCATGCTTGCAGCAAGTAATCTGGTATCATTGCCTGACAAAGCCTGTCAGCGTATGGTCCCGGTGTTTGCTGGCATTCAAGCAACATCCGTTCTTTATCTTGCTGTGTAATCCTCAGGAGAGTGATATCGCTCATGGTAACCTGGTTGAAATATGGGAACTTAATTAAGGGGACAGAGGTGGCCGTTCCTACTGGGCTGTTTGCCTGTGACTGAAAAGAAATCCTTCCCTGCAGTTAGCCAAGCACAGGGGCGGGAATTGGCCCTGAGCTTTTCGCGTTTGGCTAGCAGGGATCTTCCCTGTTACCAGCCACGCGGTCGGGGGAGGGGGTACATTGATCATCCCAGAGAATTCATGGCAGGAGGGGAGGGCGGGGGGGTTAGTTTGGTTTCTGCAGGGATCTTCCCTGATACCTGCCACGCGGTGGGGGGAGGGATAAAGCGATCATCCCAGAGAATTGGATGGGGGGGGGGTTAGTTTGTTTTCTGCTGCTGAAGGTTAACAGGAAAACCGCAGCAGTCAACAAGCTTTGCTTGGTATGTGGGAAAGGAGGGAGCAGAAGCTGAAAGACAATGGCTTACCATGGCTGCCTGCAAGTTGAATTCTGTTGCCCGGACCTGCGTCTGTGATCTCTAACACCAAAGCCACAGGCACTCAATATTAAGATGGAAAATGCGACCTTGTACTGAAATCACATGTGCTATGTAATGTGAATAGTGTTTTTCACCATGAAAGAGTATAAGCATTGTTCTGTAAAATGTATCATTTTAAAAACTTCTCTCCTTTTTTTCAACCCTCCCTCCAGCAGCTGCAAATTTTTCAAGCCTCCCTCCTCCGTCCCGAAGGCTATCTCAGATAAGGCGGCGTAGAAAGAGGATGCGAGACGACATGTTCACAGAAATAATGGAATCCACCCGCAATGAAAGAGCTTATTTGAATGAGTGGAAGGACACTGTATCTAAATTTAGGAAAGATGCCAGTGAACGTGAGGTCATGAGGGACGCTCGAGATGAGAGGTGGCAGGCTGCAACGCTGGGGCTGCTGCGTGAGCAAACGGACATGCTCCGGCGTCTGGTGGAGCTTCAGGAACGGCAGCAGGATGACAGAGTGCCGCTGCAGCCGCTGTATAACCTACCTCCCCCCTCACCATGTTCCATATCCTCCTCACCCAGACGTGTAAGAACGCGGGGGGGGAGGCTCCGTGCACCCTCCCACTCCACCCCAGTGGACAGCCCAACCAAAAGGCTGTCATTATATTGAATTTGTTCAGTGGCCTTTTACTTCCCTCCTATCCTCCTCCCAAACCTCACCCAGATTACCTTCTTGGTTCTCTCCCTATGTTTATAATCACTTAATAAAGAATACATGATTTTTAAACGATAGTGACTTTATTTCCTTTGAAAGAAATCTGGGGGAACGGGGAGGGTGGGTTCCTTACAGAGAATGAATGAGTCAATAAAGGGGGCGGGTTTTCATGAAGGGAGAAACAAACAGAAATTTCACACTGTAGCCTGGCCAGTCATGAAACTGGTTTTCAAAGCTTCTCTGATGCACAGCGCTTCCTGGTGTGCTCTTCTAATCGCCCTGGTGTTTGGCTGCGCGTAATCAGCAGCCAGGCGATTTGCCTCAGCCTCCCACCCTGCCATAAAGGTCTCCCCCTTACTTTCACAGAGATTGTGGAGCACACAGCAAGCAGAAATAACAATGGGGAGATTTCTTTGGCTGAGGTCAGAGCGAGTCAGTAGCAATCGCCAGCGACCTTTTAAACGGCCAAATGCACATTCTACCACCATTCTGCACTTGCTCAGCCTGTAGTTAAACAGCTCCTGACTCCTGTCCAGGCTGCCTGTGTATGGCTTCATGAGCCATGGCATTAAGGGGTAGGCTGGGTCTCCAAGAATAACTATTGGCATTTCAACATCCCCAACGGTTATTTTCTGGTCCGGGAAGTAAGTCCCTTGCTGCAGCCCTTTAAACAGAGTAGTGTTCCTGAAGACGCGAGCATCATGAACCCTTCCCGGCCAGCCCGCGTTGATGTTGGTGAAACGTCCCTTGTGATCCACCAGTGCTTGCAGCACCATTGAAAAGTACCCCTTGCGGTTTATGTACTGGGTACCCTGGTGCTCCGGTGCCAAGATAGGGATGTGGGTTCCATCTATCGCCCCACCACAGTTAGGGAATCCCATTGCAGCAAAGCCATCCACTATGACCTGCACATCTCCCAGAGTCACTAGCTTTTGTAGCAGCACCTCAGTGATTGCTTTGGCTACTTGCATCACAGCAGCCCCCACAGTAGATTTGCCCACTCCAAATTGATTCCCGACTGACCGGTAGCTGTCTGGCGTTGCAAGCTTCCACAGGGCTATTGCCACTCGCTTCTCAACTGTGAGGGCTGCTCTCATCTTGGTATTCTGGCGCTTCAGGGCAGGGGAAAGCAAGTCACAAAGTTCCAAGAAAGTGCCCTTACGCATGCGAAAGTTTCGCAGTCACTGGGAATCGTCCCATACCTGCAACACTATGCAGTCCCACCAGTCTGTGCTTGTTTCCCGGGCCCAGAATCGGCGTTCCACGGCTATAACCTGCCCCATTAACAGCATGATCTCCAAAGCACCGGGTCCCGCGGTTTGATAGAATTCCATGTCCATATCCTCATCACTCTCGTCACCGCGCTGCTGTAGCCTGCTCCTCGCTGCCTGGTTTTCCAGGTTCTTGTTCAGCATAAACTGCACGATAAGGCGCGAGGTATTTACAATGTTCATGACTGCTGTCTTGAGCTGAGTGGGCTCCATGCTTGCTGTGGTATGGCGTCTGCACTGTTCACCCAGGAAAAAGGCGCGAAACGGTTGTCTGCCATTGCTTCCTGGAGAGGGGGGAGGATATACCCAGAACCACCCGCGACAATGTTTTTGGCCCCATCAGGCATTGGGATCTCAACCCAGAATTCCAATGGGCGGAGGAGACTGTGGGAACTATGGGATAGCTATGGGATAGCTACCCACAGTGCAACGCTCCAGAAATCGACGCTAGCCCCGGTACATGGATGCACACCGCCGAATTAATGTGCTTAGTGTGGTTGCATACATTCGACTTTATACAATCTGTTTTACAAATTTGAATTATATAAATTCGGATTAATCCCGTAGTGTAGACATACCCTTAGGCTTCCCTCTGCTCTGCTCTGCTCTGCTCTGCTCTGCAGGAGCTGTGGGCTGCAGGTCTGCTCACCTCCAGCTCTGCCACCCAATTAGCTAATTCCCTGCCTTTTAATTCCTCCAGCAGATGGAGCATTTGTTGCAGGTGTGTCGGGGCAAGGCTGGGTGAGCCCAAAATGATCCCTTAACCCCTTGTTGCCCAGTGTGGGGTTTGTACATCCCATCACAATGTCCCAGAATAAAATAAAAAAATGCTGGTAAAGAAGGATTGACAGGTCAGTTCTACTGAGTGATCTGGATTGCCTGGTTAATCTGGATTCACCTGAACAACATGTGTTTTTAATACAGCTAAATGCAAGGTCGTATATCTAGGAACCAATGATGAAGATCACTCTTATAGGAATTGGGGGGTGGGCCCATATTTTGGAAAGCAGTGACTCAGAAAATGAGTTAGTGGTCAGGTGGATAATTATCATGACCTCCCATTTTGATGAGGTACCTAAGAGAGCCCATCTGTATAAGCATTGGTTTATGCACTGAATGATAAGTCGTTGAATAGCCAGCTCAACTCGGTTTATGAAGTCAACTTGCCTTAACTCAAAATGTGTCAGTAGGCACACGGAAAGGCAAAACGTACCAAACTGGGGTTACCAAGCCTGTCCATTTGCTCTGGTCTGATTTGGTTTGCAATCTGAAGGTTTTTTTATACATTACTTATTTTTCTTATATTACAATTTACAACTAACTGTGTAACTTATTATCCAATCACTAGCAAAGAGGAACTTGTTGACTACGTGGTTTAAACATTCTGTTGTGCATTATATTTCCATGAAAACAATGACCAATACAACTGAATATAAGCTGAAAACATGTTTTTTGCCAACTACTTCATTTTTTCCTTTTGCAGTTGGAACGTCTATTCACCTACAACACTTATCCCTTTCTTGTGGTTTTTAGCATAGTAGAAAAACAACTTAAAATAGGTTATGAGAGTATATTATGTTCTTTTACTTTAAAACAAATCAAACTAGTAAATTTCCGTTGTGTGTCTCTCTCTCTCTTAACGTTACTTGCAAGGCTTTATGGGAGTTCTTTAGTGTAGTTGTGATATATGCTTAAGCTTTAGGCCTTATGTGTCAACATGCAATATTTTGATGTATAAACAAGGGTATGTTGAATAGAAGAGTGTATTGACTAGAAGTAAGTGAGGTGTTATTACTATTACTGTGATGGCATTACTGGATACTCTGTCCAGTCCTGGTATCCACGCTGTCAAAAGATAGTTAGTCCTTCCAAGCTTGTTAATAAAATATCTTGGAAGCTATGTTAAATCATGTGTTTCAGATTGTGACGCTGTCAGACCAGGTGCCAGCTCATGCCTAGGTCTCACTGACACTTTCACATGCATAGCTGGAAACCAGTCTGGCTCCCCTGTGTGTTAGCATTGTTAAAATAGATACTAAGTTTATAAGACTGTGCTTAGTGTTTGGACTTTATGAAATGCTAGTGAGTTGCTGCCTGCGTTAATCTAATGTGACAGACCCAGACCAGTGAGGTACAGGAGTCTGGTAGAGGGCAAATATACTGGTCACTGGATGAGTAGTTTTCTGTTCCCTGAGTGACCAGAGCAGGGGCTGCACTAGAGTAATCAGGAACCTGCTAGAACCAGTTAAGGCAGGCAGGCTAATTAGGACACCTGGAGCCAATTAAGAAGAAGCTGCTAGAATCAATTAAGGCAGGCTAATCAGGGCACCTGGGCTTTAAAAAGGAATTCACTTCAGTTTGTGGTGTGAGTGTGAGGAGCGGGGAGCAAGAGGCGCAAGGAGCTGAGAGTGAGAGGATGTGCTGCTGGAGGACTGAGGAGCACAAGCGTTATCAGACACCAGGAGGAAGGTTCTGTGGTGAGAATAAGGAAGGTGTTTGGAGGAGGCCATGGGGAAGTAGCCCAGGGAGTTGTAGCTGTCATGCAGCAGTTACAGGAGGCACTATAGACAGCTGCAGTCCACAGGGCCCTGGGCTGGAACCCGGAGTAGAGGGTGGGCCCGGGTTCCCCCCAAACCTCCCAATTGACCTGGACTGTGGGTTCTTCCAGAGGGGAAGGTCTCTGGGCTGTTCCCCAACCCACATGGTGAATCTCTGAGGCAAGAAAATCCACCCAATAAGCGGCAGGACCCACCAAGATAGAGGAGGAACTTTGTCACACTGGTGTCAAGGGTGGGATCTTGGGGTGCACAGCGCAGCGGAAGAAGGAGGGTGATTTAAAAAAAAAAATAAATAAAAATAAAAAGGAGAGGGTTTATTTTTTTCCCACCACAATGGATGACGTAGTGCGGGCGCTGATACAAGCTACGGTGGCCCAGCAGGAGGCTACCCGTGTCCAGGCAGCTGCCCAACAGGAGGCAGTGCGGCTGCAGCAAGAGACTAATCGCCTGCTGATGGACCAGGCTGCTCAAGACCGAGCTATGTTGCAGGAACTGGTAAACCAGATAAAGTCCCTTACAGAGCTGAATCGCGACCATGATGGGACGTGGCTCATAGGGGCCAGCCATTGGCTGCAGAAAATGACATGGGAGGATGATGTAGAGGCATACCTTCTGGCCTTTGAGAGGACAGCCCTACGGGAGGCCTGGCCTCGAGATCAGTGGTCTGGCATCCTTGCCCCATTCCTGTGTGGGGAGGCCCAGAAGGCCTACCATGATCTGCCTGAAGAGGCTGCGGCAGACTACCCCCAGCTGAAAGCAGAGATCCTGGCCAGATCTGGGGTAACGACAGCAGTGCGGGCCCAGCAGTATCATGGTTGGAGGTACCAGGAAGACAAAACCCCGCGGTCCCAATTGTATGACCTCATCCATCTCGCACGAAAGTGGTTGCAAACAGAGTCCTGGAGTCCGGAAGAGATACTAGTGGTTCTGGTCATCGACCGATACATGAGGGGACTACCACCAGACCTTCGTGCCTGGGTAAGCCAGAATGAACCCTCCACCTATGACGAGGTTGTTGCCCTGGTAGAGAGGCGAAGGACAGCAAGGGAGCTGACCCGACCAGTTAAGGAAAACTCACCCCAGATTAAACTAGCAGCACCTAGCCCTAAAGTTCGGGTGACTGGGCCACCAGGAGGGCCCAGGTGGAAAAAGAGAGAGGCTGAAGGCCCATCAGAGGCCACAAAGAGTCGGAGCACTGAGGGAGAAGAGGATCATGATGTTAGACTGCCCAAACCAAGAGACCGGGGAACGCCTAGGGCTCCATACAGATGTTATGCCTGCGGGGAGTGGGGACACATAGCTGCACAGTGTCCCAAAGCTGAGGAGCCTATGCAGTGTAACCTGGGGAACTGGGCAGATCCATGCTCCCTAATCCACCTTGTGGGACTAACCCCACATATGTATACCAGACCAGTGAAACTAAATGGGGTAGGGACCACGGCACTGGTTGATTCGGGCAGTGCTATCACACTTATCTCAGGGAAGCTCATGAAGCGTAGTCAGCTGCTGCAGGCTAAACGTACAGGGATAACATGTGTCCATGGGACAGTTAGTTACTACCCCACCATCCCAGTAAAAATCAAGATCCAAGGGAACACTACTGAGGTAGCAGCAGGTGTAGTCCCTAAACTCCCATACCCGGTGCTCATAGGGAGGGACTTCCCAGGGTTTGGAAACTTACTCCCAGTAGGGGGATTGGAGAAAGATGGGGACCCTAAAATTGATGAGGCATCCACAGCAGAGTGTCAACCCCCAATCTTCTCTGAAATATCCCCAGATTTGTTCTCCACTCCCAGACAGGGTAGAAAGACAAAAAGGGAAAGAAGGGCAGCTAAGGCCTTGGGAACCCGAATACTGACCCAAAGCCAGAGGGTCGCTCTTGTAGGTAGGTGGACCCGCGCAGCTGAAAAGGAGGCCACGCAGGAGGGAGAAGCACCTGAGTTTGACCCCCACCCTAATGCTTCTGAACCAGTAGAGGCAACAGAGACTGGGCCCCTAGATCTTGGGCAGATTAGCCCCGGGAGAGGAAATTTTGGATGGGACCAGGCAGAAGACCCAAGGTATGACAACATTAGGAAGGAGGTGACTGAAATAGATGGGGTCCCCGTGGAAAGGAAAACCCAGGGACCAGGACCCTACTTCATAATGAAGAAGGATCTCTTATACCGGGTTGCACCAGTACAGGGGCAGAAGGTACAGCAGATCCTAGTACCTCAAAAACACCAGAACGCTGTATTAAGTCTTGCTCATAGTCATCTTTTTGGGGGGCATTTGGGGGTAGAGAAGACCCTGGCACGAGTCCTACTACGGTTCTTCTAGCCCGGAGTACATGAAGAAGTGCGGAGGTACTGTGCCTCCTGCCCGGAGTGTCAGCTGCACAGTCCCCGTCCCCACTTGAGGGCACCTTTAGTACCCCTTCCCATCATAGAGGTCCCCTTCAAGCGAATAGCCATGGACCTAGTGGGACCCCTGGAGAAGACGGCTCACCAATATATACTTGTTGTTTTGGACTATGCTACTCGCTACCCAGAAGCCGTCCCCCTGCGGAACACGGCCTCTAAAACTATAGCCAAAGAGCTGGTGGGGATCTTTGCCTGAATGGGGCTACCTAAGGAGATATTAACCGACCAAGGAACCCCATTTATGTCGAAGCTAATGAAAGACCTCTATACGCTGCTTCATATACATACCCTGAGAACTTCAGTCTACCATCCGCAGACTGATGGGTTGGTAGAAAGGTTTAACTGAACCCTCAAGGCTATGATAAGGAAGGTGGTAAGTCGGGACGGGAAGGATTGGGACACCCTACTACCCTACCTTATGTTCGCTATCCGGGAGGTACCACAGGCCTCAACTGGGTTTTCCCCCTTCGAGTTATTATACGGGCGTCACCCCCGTGGCATACTAGATATCGCCAAAGAGATCTGGGAAGAGGAACCCAATGAGGGGAGAAATATAATAGAACATGTAATGCAGATGCGAGACCGGATAGCCCGAGTTACCCCTATTGTACGGGAACATTTGGAGAAGGCACAGGAGGCCCAGCGAACCCATTACAATCGCCAGGCAAAAGTGCGACAGTTCCAACCAGGGGATCGGGTTATGGTGTTGGTACCCACGGCAGAAAGCAAGCTTCTGGCCCAATGGCAGGGGCCCTATGAGGTGGTTGAACCCGTGGGGGAAGTAACCTACAAGGTGCGGCAGCCAGGACGCAGAAAACAAGAACAGATTTATCACGTTAACCTTCTGAAACCCTGGCATGCACAAGAGGCATGCACAACGGTCCAAAAAGACCTAACCCAGGAAAACAAGCCTTCCAAACAGGTGAGAGTGTCTCCCAATTTAACACCAGACCAGAAGAATGAGGTGTCTGAGATGATCTTCCGGAACCAAGGTGTGTTCTCGACAAAACCGGGTCGAACAACCGAGACATATCACCACATCGTCACGAACCCTGGGGCCAGAGTAACAATGAGGCCCTATTGGGTGCCAGCGGCAAAAAGGGAGGAAATAAAAGCAGAAGTAAAAAAAATGCTGGAGTTGGGGATCATCGAAGAATCCCACCATCAGTGGTCCAGCCCAATCGTGCTGGTGCCCAAACCTGATGGCACCACAAGATTTTGCAACGACTTCCGGCGACTAAATGAAGTATCCCAGTTCGACGCGTACCCCATACCTCGCATAGATGAGCTAGTGGACCGTCTGGGTAATGCCCGGTACTTGACTACCCTAGACTTGACAAAGGGGTACTGGCAGATTCCCCTTGCAGAAGACGCAAAGGAAAAGACTGCGTTCTCTACACCAGAGGGTCTTTTTCAATATACTGTCCTCCCTTTTGGACTACATGGGGCCCCAGCTACCTTCCAGCGCCTCATGGACAAGCTGTTACGCCCGCATAACAGTTATGCTGCTGCCTACTTGGACAATGTGGTCATTCATACCCCAGACTGGGAAACCCACCTGGAGAAGGTGGAGGCAGTCCTCAATACCTTCAGGCGAGCTGGCCTTACAGCAAACCCTGCCAAGTGCTCTGTAGGGTTTACAGAGGCCAAATATCTTGGCTACATTGTGGGAAAAGGTCTGGTAAAACCCCAAGTGAACAAGTTAGAGGCCATCCAAAATTGGCCCCGACCAAGTCGTAAGAAACAAGTCCGGACATTCGTAGGTGTGGTGGGGTATTACCGACAATTTATCCCCCACTTTGCCACAAGGGCAAGCCCCCTGACAGACCTAGTGAAAGCCCGTGGACCTGATCTGGTGAGATGGTCTGACGCAGCAGAGGAAGCATTCACAGACCTACGGACTGCCCTCTGCAATAACCCCGTACTGATAGCCCCTGATTTCACCAAGGAGTTTATCCTGCAGACGGATGCATCGGAAGTAGGGTTGGGGGCCGTTCTATCACAGATGGTCGGGGAGGAGGAACACCCAATTCTATACCTCAGTCGGAAACTCCTTCCAAGGGAACAAAAATATGCAGCGGTGGAGAGCGAATGCCTCGCTGTAAAATGGGCCATGGAAACATTGCGCTACTACCTGCTCGGGTGCAGATTTGTCCTCGTGACCGACCATGCCCCTCTTCAATGGATGCAGCGGAACAAGGAGAAGAACACAAGGGTGACCAGATGGTTCTTATCCCTCCAACCTTTCCAGTTCCGTGTGCAACACAGAGCAGGGAGCCGTCATGGCAACGCCGATGGCTTGTCACGTGTGCACTGTCTGGCGTCCCAAGCTGCCCAACCCCTTGGCGTTGAGCAGGGGGGAGAGATATGTGACAGACCCAGACCAGTGGGGTACAGGAGTCTGGTAGAGGGCAAATATACTGGTCACTGGATGAGTAGTTTTCTGTTCCCTGAGTGACCAGAGCAGGGGCTGCACTAGAGTAATCAGGAACCTGCTAGAACCAGTTAAGGCAGGCAGGCTAATTAGGACACCTGGAGCCAATTAAGAAGAAGCTGCTACAATCAATTAAGGCAGGCTAATCAGGGCACCTGGGCTTTAAAAAGGAACTCACTTCAGTTTGTGGTGTGAGTGTGAGGAGCTTGGAGCAAGAGGCGCAAGAAGCTGAGAGTGAGAGGATGTGCTGCTGGAGGACTGAGGAGTACAAGCGTTATCAGACACCAGGAGGAAGGTCCTGTGGTGAGAATAAGGAAGGTGTTTGGAGGAGGCCATGGGGAAGTAGCCCAGGGAGTTGTAGCTGTCATGCAGCTGTTACAGGAGGCACTATAGACAGCTGCAGTCCACAGGGCCCTGGGCTGGAACCTGGAGTAGAGGGCGGGCCCGGGTTCCCCCCAAACCTCCCAATTGACCTGGACTGTGGGTTCTTCCAGAGGGGAAGGTCTCTGGGCTGTTCCCCAACTCACATGGTGAATCTCTGAGGCAAGAAAATCCGCCAATAAGCGCAGGACCCACCAAGATAGAGGAGGAACTTTGTCACACTACCCACTATATTTTCCACTCGGTGCATCTGATGAAGTGGGTTTTAGCCCACGAAAGCTTATGCCCAAATAAATTTGTTAGTCTCTAAGGTGCCACAAGGACTCCTCGTTGTTTTTGCTGATACAGACTAACACGGCTACCACTCTGAAACAAATAAATCTGTTAGTTTGAGTTAAAATTAATTTAAAAAAGGCTCCTGTAAGAAATTAAGCACCATATGGTTAAAATTTACATAAATCTTGTGCATAGGCAACACTTGCATACATTTTTAGGAGTAGTGAGTATTTTTTATTCTTCATAACTGAAAATATTTCTAGCAGAGGCTGGAGTATAATGTTCTTCAGAGAATTCTGTAAAAAACTTCCCTCTTTCAAAATGGCTGCCATCTCCTATTGTTTTCATTGGGACTGAAGCAACTGGCTGCCCTTAGCAAAGATAGCCAATTTCTTCTTTGAGTGATGTCCCTGTTAGTGCTCCACTTTAGGTGACTGCGCGCCCCTGCACCTCTAGTCGGAGAATTTCGACAACAGTTCCTGGCTGGGTCGCACATGTACTCTCCCCATCTCGCGCCTGTAGCAGCAGTTGATTAGTGCTGTGCAACCCCCCCGCGCAGCTCCTTCTCAACTGCCCTTGGTCTGAGTCAGAGCTCCAGCGGTGCCTTCACTTGATTTACCTCAGAAGTGATAATTAGCAGTATTGCTATAGTTAGATTAGTTGGTTAAGACCTTTCTATTTTTCTTCTCCCTGTACAAAATATATATATATATATTTATATTTTCTTTATAATTTCATCCCGTCATGGGATATTTCCTTGAAATGGCAGGATCTCCTGGTTTTAAATGTTGCCACTCTTGCTGTGAGACAATTCCTATCTCAGATGGACACTCACAATGCATCAGGTGCCTGGGGGAAACACATGTACCCCAAAAGTGCACTCATCACCATAATCTGAAGGCCCAAACAAGAAAAGCAAGGGACCTCAAACTTAAACTGATTCTCATTGAGAAGTCCCTCCATCCTGCCTCAGCCCCAGGACCGCAAACTTCTGCTGGTGACCAATCACCGAAGATGGCTTCTGCTAGATCCCCCTCCTCAGCTTCATACGGGAGGGATCTGTCTCCTAAAAGACCTGCAAAGAGGAGAGCTTCCACTCCTCCTAGCAAAACTGTGTCTAAAAAGAAGCGTTCCCTGGCTCGATCTACTGCATTGGTACCGACTACACTGTGGCTAAGTACCTACAAGTCAGCAGGGACTTCCGGTACAGTCCGTACTGTTAAGGCCACAGACCCCAAGCGGGCAGGCTCTAAAAAGGAAGGCAGAGAAAATACTGCCCTTTCCACTACGGCACCAGCGGCAATAACAAAATCCTCGGTACTGAGTGCCTCTGCAGTTCCTAAGGCACCGGCGACACCTCCTGGATCTCTGCTGCACATCATTGATGCATCGGCGCCAAAGCCTCCTAAGTCCTCGGCGCATTCGACGTTGGCACCTATTCTCCCGGCACTGCAGTACTTCCCAATACTGCAACAATTCTCGGCACCACAACAAATGCATGCGCCTTCTCTGGTACCAAAAATACACCAGTTCCTTCCACCTAAGAACCTGACAGTGACCCTGGAACGTGAGTCCCCTCTCCAAAATACTGACACTGTGTCAATGCTTTTAGTATCATGCATACCACCAGCTGCATCTGCCTCCCCCTTCTACAGTGAGGAGGATGAAGATGAGGAGAAGGGAACTTTCTTCATCTCAGCACTCCTTGCCCATGTAGGCCAGTAGAGCATCCTAGACCCCATCCCAGACCAGACATACAGGGGTGGTATGGACACCCATGGGGACCCTCACCAGTGCCTTTCCCAACACAGTTGCCATTCTGGGACCTATGAGCAGCCTATAGGCAATATTATCCCAAGCCACCAAGCGCCAGGGAAACGTATGGAAATTCCTTATCAAAGTCAGTAGTGCCACCCAATGTTTCCCAGGAATAGACTTTTGAGGAAACAGAGCAGGAGTTAGACCAGGAGGCTACTCCTGCAACCAACTCGTCTTCCTCACCTGACAAGACCATCATGCCTCCACCCCCTACTACCAGAGATGATTTCAAACAGTTTCAAGAGCTGTTTAAAAGGATAGCTGACACACTACAAATCCCTCTTGAAGAGGTCACCAAATCTCAGCACAAGCTATTGGATATGCTCTGTATGTCGACATCCTCCAAGATTGCCTTGCCTGTAAACGATGCCATTATGGAGCATGCCACAATCATCTGGCAGCCCCCCCCCAACCACAATCTCACCTACGTGTCAGAGGGCCGACAAAAAATATTACATCCCTTCGAAGGGGCTAGAATTTTTATTTTCCCACCCCCAACCAAATTCTCTCGTGGTGGATGCTGTTAATGAAAGAGGCAGGCAACATTATTCCCTCGGATCGCTACCCCTTCCTGCTTCTCCACGTGGGCACCAATGATACTGCCAAGAATGACCTTGAGCGGATCACTGCAGACTACGTGGCTCTGGGAAGAAGGATAAAGGAGTTTGAGGCGCAAGTGGTGTTCTCGTCCATCCTCCCTGTGCAGAGAAAAGGCCTGGGTAGAGACCGTCGAATCGTGGAAGTCAACGAATGACTATGCAAGTGCTGTCGGAGAGAAGGCTTTGGATTCTTCGACCACGGGATGGTGTTCCAAGAAGGAGGAGTGCTAGGCAGAGATGGGCTCCATCTAACGAAGAGAGGGAAGAGCATCTTTGCAAGCAGGCTGGCTAACCTAGTGAGGAGGGCTTTAACTAGGTTCACTGGGGAAAGGAGACCAAAGCCCTGAGGTAAGTGGGGAAATGGGACACGGGGAGGAAGCGCGAGCAGGAGAGTGCAAGATGGGAGGACTCCTGTCTCAGACTGAGAAAGCAGGACGATCAGTGAGTTATCTTAAGTGCCTATACACAAATGCAAGAAACCTGGGAAATAAGCAGGGAGAACTGGAAGTCCTGGCACAGTCAGAGAACTATGATGTGATTGGAATAACAGAGACTTGGTGGGATAACTCGCATGACTGGAGTACTGTCATGGATGGTTATACTGTTCAGGAAGGACAGGCAGGGCAGAAAAGGTAGGGGAGTTGCATTGTATGTAAGAGAGGAGTATGACTGCTCAGAGCTCCGGTATGAAACTGCAGAAAAACCTGAGAGTCTCTGGATTAAGTTTAGAAGTGTGAGCAGCAAGGGTGATGTCGTGGTAGGAGTCTGCTATAGACCACCAGACCAGGGGGATGAGGTGGACGAGGCTTTCTTCCGGCAACTAGCAGAAGTTACTAGATCGCAGGCCCTGGTTCTCATGGGAGACTTTAATCACCCTGATATCTGCTGGGAGAGCAATACAGCGGTGCACAGACAATCCAGGAAGTTTTTGGAAAGTGTAGGGGACAATTTCCTGGTGCAATTGCTGGAGGAACCAACTAGGGGCAGAGCTCTTCTAGACCTGCTGCTCACAAACCGGGAAGAATTAGTAGGGGAAGCAAAAGTGGATGGGAACCTGGGAGGCAGTGACCATGAGATGGTCGTGTTCAGGATCCTGAAAGGAGAGCAGCAGAATACGGACCCTGGACTTCAGAAAAGCAGACTTTGACTCCCTCAGGGAACTGATGGGCAGGATCCCCTGGGAGAATAACATGAGGAGGAAAGGAGTCCAGGAGAGCTGGCTGTATTTTAAAGAATCCTTATTGAGGTTGCAGGAACAATCCATCCTGATGTGTAGAAAGAATAGCAAATATGGCAGGCGACCAGCTTGGCTTAACAGTGAAATCCTTGCTGATCTTAAACACAAAAAAGAAGCTTACAAGAAGTGGAAGATTGGACAAATGACCAGGGAGGAGTATAAAACTATTGCTCAGGCATGCAGGAGTGAAATCAGGAAGGCCAAATCAGACTTGGAGTTGCAGCTAGCAAGAGATGTTAAGAGTAACAAGAAGGGTTTCTTCAGGTATGTTAGCAACAAGAAGAAAGTCAAGGAAAGTGTGGGCTCCTTACTGAATGAGGGAGGCAACCTAGTGACCGAGGATGTGGAAAAAGCTAATGTACTCAATGCTTTTTTTGCCTCTGTCTTCACGAACAAGGTCAGCTCCCAGACTGCTGCACTGGGCAGCACAGTATGGGGAAGAGGTGACCAGCCCTCTGTGGAGAAAGAAGTGGTTCGGGACTATTTAGAAAAACTGGACGAGCACAAGTCCATGGGGCTGGATGCGCTGCATCCGAGGGTGCTAAAGGAGTTGGCGGATGTGATTGCAGCGCCATTGGCCATTCACTGTTACAGACTAGGGACCGAATGGCTAGGAAGCAGTTCTGCAGAAAAGGACCTAGGGGTTACAGTGGACGAGAAGCTGGATATGAGTCAACAGTGTGCCCTTGTTGCCAAGAAGGCTAACGCCATTTTGGGCTGTATAAGTAGGGGCATTGTCAGCAGATCAAGGGACTATTCGACATTGGAGAGGCCTCATCTAGAGTACTGTGTCCAGTTTTGGGCCCCACATTACAAGAAGGATGTGGAAAAATTGGAAAGAGTCCAGCGGAGGGCAACAAAAATGATCAGGGGGCTGGAGCACATGACTTATGAGGAGAGGCTGAGGGAACTGGGATTGTTTAGTCTGCAGAAGAGAAGAATGAGGAGGGATTTGATAGCTGCTTTGAACTACCTGAAAGGGGGTTCCAAAGAGGATGGATCTAGACTGTTCTCAGTGGTAGCAGACGACAGAACAAGGAGTAATGGTCTCAAGTTGCAGTGGGGGAGGTTTAGGTTGGATATTAGGAAAAACTTTTTCACTAGGAGGGTGGTGAAGCACTAGAATGGGTTATCTAGGGAGGTGGTGGAATCTCCTTCCTTAGAGGTTTTTAAGGTCAGGCTTGACAAAGCCCTGGCTGAGATGATTTAGTTGGGAATTGGTCCTGCTTTGAGCAGGAGATTGGACTAGATGACCTCTTGAGATCCCTTCCAACCCTGATATTCTATGATTCTATGATTCTACTGTAGAGGACCTTCCTTTCGAGAGTCCAAAGCTGTTTGCTGGAAAGATTGACGAGTCATTCCAGTCCTTAAAGGACTCGAGAGCCATTCTTAGATCTCTAGGCATCTATTCACCTGCAACTAAACGCAAACTGGGCAGGTATTACACATCACAACGTCCTAGACAGGCTCCATACACACACAACCAGAGACAGCATGATCCTCAAAGATCATAGGCAAAGACCACTCAAACGAAGATCAGATTATTCGCTGCGTCACAGCAACTGACCGCTAAACACCAAATTTTAAGGTTTGGTCGAGGGCTTAACAGAACTCCCCCAACCATTGTTGCTAACACCATACTCCATTAACCATCCGTTTACAGACCGTCTGGTACCATTCTGCCCAGTCTGGCATATCATTACTTCTGACAGATAGGTACTAGGGTTTATCAAGACAATCCAGTTCCTCTCCAACCCCCCACCCACCTTCCCCCCCAGTCCCTCTCAGGGACCCCTCTCGTAAGTCACTCCTGAGACAGGAAATAGAACTCCTGCTGCAACTTGGCACAGTAGAACTAGTGCTGGTACAACACAGAGGGAAGGGCTTCTATTCCGATTGGTTTTTAACACAGAAGTCTGGGGATGGAAACCCATTCTTGATCTCAGGAAACTAAACAAATTAATCAAAACACAATGATTCAGGATGGTTGCTTTAGCAACAATAATGCCTGCGTTGGAGCGTGGGGATGGGTTTGCAGCCCTTGACCTACAAGACTCATATTTTCATGTAGTCATACACCCAGCATACAGGTGATTCAGCTGATTTATATGGGGCCAGGACCACTTCCAATACACAGTACTACTCTTTGGCCTCTGCACGGCCCTTTGAGTGTCTTCCAAAGTTCTAGCAGTGGTGGCGGCCCACCTACGCAAGCAAGGGGTCATGATATACACATATTTAGACAATTGTCTACTCAAAGCCACACAAAAAACAATGTCACTTTTCACAGATCTCAGTCTACAAATAAACCATCAAAAGTCAACACTAACACCAGTCCAACAACTGTACCTTATTGGGGCCCACCTAAACTTTATAGGAGTGAAAGCATCACTACCACCTCAGAGATTCGTCATCCTGACAAACCTGATCAATACCACAATACACAGTCCACGGGTATCTGCCAGGATCTGCCTTCATCTGCTAGGACACATGGCAGCGACCACATATGTCGTAAATCATGCCAAACTATGCATGCACTGCCTGCAGGCTTGGCTCAGGACAGTGTACATCCCACACAAACACATACTGAACAAAGTCCTAAGCATGCCAGCGAAGGTCAAGGACTCACTACAATGGTGGACTCACCTGCAAAACGTGTGCGCAGGCGTCCCCTTCCTATGGCCTCCCCCTGAAATGATAATTACAATGGATGCCTCCCTACTGGGATGGGGTGCCCACTTAGACAGCCTCACAGTATAGGGTAGGGTATATCTTCTTCAGAATCAACAGTTCACATCAACATTCTGGAACTGCGAGCATTTCATGACTCTTAATTGAAAACAAAACCATGCAGATCATGATGGACAATGTGGCCTGCATGTTCCATATAAACAGACAAGGAGGAGTGAGGTCACGCTCCCTATGCACAGAGGCCATAAAGTTGTGGACATGGTACATCCAACACAACATCAACATATCAGCCACATACCTACCAGGATCTCAGAACATAACTGTGGATATGCTAAGCCAAAAGTTCTTGCATGACCACGAGTGGGAAATAAACACCTCCGTGATCCAGAGCATACTCCAACAATGGGGGTTCCACTCAATAGACCTATTTGCCACAAGCTGGAACCGCAAATGTCCAATGTTTTACTCCAGAGCGGGTCTGGGACCAGAATCCAGAGGAGATGCATTTCTTATCTGATGGGACGCACCTCTCCTGTATGCCTTCCCTCCCATCCCTCTACTGCCCAGAGTCATAAACAAAACGAAGACCTATCAAGTCAAAATCATCCTGGTAGTCTCAGCGTGGCCCAGGCAACATGGTATCCATACTTAAAACAGATGTCAGTATACCCTCCACAAATCCTTCCACTTTTTCCAAATCACCTCTCTCAGGACAAAGTTCACACTCTGCACTTGAACCTGGAGACACTCCATCTGAGAGCCTTGCTCCTCAATGGTTCCAAGTCGAGGAGATGATGTGCTCTGAGGAAGTTAAAGACTTCTTGCCAACTACACGCTTGTCATACCTCCACAAATAGAAGAGATTCCATACGTGGTGTCTAAACAAACCAATCGAAGCCACCAATTCTACCCTGCCTGTAGTCCTGGACTACATACTTTACCATAAGAAATTGGGTCTCTCAATGAATTCATTACAAGTACACCTGGCAGCAATTACAGCCTTCCTCCACAAGATGGATAGCGTTTCAGTCTTTGCACACCCAACTACTAAAAGATTCCTGTAGGGCATTCGTAACCTCTACCCAGAACCCATAGCCCCAACTCCTCCGTGGGACCTCACCGTAGTGCTTTGATCTCTGATGACTGCCCTGTTTGAACCTTTGGCTACATGTTCACCAGTACACCTTTCCATGAAAGTAGCCTTTCTAGTAGCCATCATATCCAAGAGGCATGTCAGAGAAATAGGAGCCCTTATGGCAGACCCACCATATATGATTTTTCTTAAGAACAAGGTCACTCTGAGATCCCACCCTAGATTCTTACCTAAAGTCCCTTCTTCATTCCACCTCAACTAACCCATCCATCTTCCCACATTCTTCCTTAAACCTCATAAGAACAGGCAAGAGATGACATTCCACACCCTGGACATCAGAAGGGCACTAGCCTTTTATCTAGAATGTACCAAGTCGTTCATAAAAACTCTAAACTGTTCCTCTCCACTACAGAACACTCCAAAGGCAAACCCATTTCTAAGCAGAGATTTTCCAAACGGATTTCAGGCTGCATCCAGCTCTGCTACCGTCAACAGGGGCTACAACCCCCTTCATGGCTCAGAACACATTCCACAGGAGAAGTAGCCACATTGATAGCCACCTTGAATGAGGTGCCTATTAAATGACATATGCAAAACAGCTACTTGGACATCACCCCACACATTCATACAATACTATGTCATCGACCAGGTCTTAGCATCTGACACTTGCGTGGGATACACAGTACTATCGTCCATTCAGAATTCACTCTGAATCCCTCCTTCCACCTGAGGTGCACTGTCAGTCACCTAAAGTGGAGCACCCATAGGGACTGAGGTTCTTCTTCGAGTGATTGCTCATGTGTATTCCACAATAGGTGTGCGTGCTCGCCACGTGCACCAGTGCCGAAAGCTTTTCCCCTAGCAGTACCCGTAAGGGTGTGCCCCTAGCGACTCCTAGAGTGGCACCTCCATGGCGCGGTATAAGGGGCGCTGTGCGCTCCCCCAACCCTCACTTCCTTCTTGCCGCCAGTGAAGGTGCTTCGGAACTGCTCTGCTCCAGCTTTGCTGCAGCTCTCCTCCAGAACTGTTGTTCGTTCAGTGTAGTAGTACCTGTAGTTAAGTAGTTTGATTAGTTTTGTTTAGTTTAGTTTAGTGCGCCCGGGCCGGGACATGCCCCGGCTTTTAAGTTGTGCGACACCAGTAGGCGACCGATGCCAGTGAGTGATCTGCACACGGACTGTTTATGCTGTTTGGGTGAAACCCATCTCAGCGATCACTGCAAGATTTGCAAGTCGTTCAAGCCTCGGACCGAGAGAGAGAGACATTCGGCTCCGGGCCATCCTGATGGAGTTGGCATTGACCCCGACTCCGGCGCGCCGGTCCGAGTCGGCACCGGGTACCGCGGTGTCAGTGCGCGGCGACCCCCCCGGCGCCATCTACCAGTCGGCACCGCTCCCCATCCGGGGGGGCATGCCAAAAAGGCTAAGAAGAGGCCTTTTCTGCCGCGGCATTGGAGCAAGACTGGGGAGAGGCTAGACCCATGTTGGGCAATCCTCGGTCCCCATTGGCCTCTAGGCCTCCTACCCAGGTTGAGTGGAGTAGCCTGGCCCATTCAGAGCAGGCTTCCCCGGATGTCCGGATGCCCTCCACACCCGAGGCCCTGCAAGCAGCCTGGGATGTTATGTCCATGCCAGTACCAGGGGCACCGCCAATGTTGGCCCCGCGGTCCAGGAGCAAGCCACCACTGGGACCTCCACAGTCACCCCCGACTCGATACCAGTCACGGTCGAGGGAACGTTCCCGACACTGTTCGCTGCTCAGCTACTGTCCCGTGTGTAGTCCACGGAGGTCACTGTCGACCCCCACCAGGTTGTCTGGCTGGGTTCCGACTGACAGACTCCAGGCACCGCTCCACCTCAAGGAGCGGACACCAACAGGACCGAGGCAGACACCACCAAAGGCTCTTGTCTCCGAGGGGCTATTGTAGCCAGTCGCGACACAAACGTCAACGCTGTTCCCGTTCATCATCTCGCTCCAGGACCCCGCCACGGCACTGCTCCCGTAGTCCTGGGTGTCGATCGCTGTTGCCTTGCCGTCGCGGATCCGCCCACCGGAGCTGATCGCAGAGCAGCTGCTACCCACGGTACCGTTCCTCCATATTGGGATCACAGTCTTGTGGTTGGCACTGCTCCTGGTGCCGCCACTCCTCCCAGTCCAGGGCTTGCTCAGTGGCCGGAGCCTCGGAATGGCCGTCGGCCTCTCTCTTCCGGCCTCCGAGGAAGGAGTCGGTGGGACGTGCATTGTTGGTGCCATGCCCGGAGAGTGACCAGGTAGTGGGTCCTCTGGTGCCGGTGGACACGCAAAGTACCATGCCCGCTTCCTCACCCTCCCCTGGTGATTACGGCCCTTCCTCCCTCCGTCCCGCAGGAGGACTCAAAAGCCCACCATGGACTATTGAAAAGGGTGGCATCAAACCTCAACGTTGAGGCAGAGGAGGTGGAGGAGCCCTCAGACTCCCTCTTTAAGTCCTGTCCACCCGGCAGGGTGGACTTGTCACTCTACGAAGGGGTGGCGAAAATTTCAAATGCTTTCTGGCAAACACCGGCCTCATTGCCCCTCATCCCTAAGAGAGCGGAATGCAAGTATTTTGTGCCCGCCAAGGGACATCAATACCTAACACCCACCCTGCCCCTAACTCCCTGGTGGTTGAGTTGGTCAACCACAGGGAGCGGCAGGGCCAACCCCTGCCCCTACTCCAAAAAATAAAGACTCAAGGAGGCTGGATTCATTTGGGAGAAAAATTTATTCGTCCTTGAGCTTCCAGTTACGGGTGGCGAACCATCAGGCTCTCCCGGGCTGGTATGAGTTCAATCTGTGGGGCTCTCTGCCTAAGTTTGAGGACTCTCTCCAGGAGTGTGCCAGGAAGGAGTTCAAAGCTCTGGTGGAGGAGGGTATAGCGGCTGCCAGGGCAACCCTGCAGGCAGCATCAGATGCGGGGGACACGGCCGCGTGGTCCATGTCCTCCGCAGTGTCCATGAAAAGGGTGTCATGGCTCTTGCTGTCAGGGCTGTCCAGTGAGGCGCAGACCTCCTTGCAGGACTTCCCGTTTGACGGCAAGGCTCTGTTTGTGAAACAGACGGACATAAAACTGCACGGCCTGAAAGACTCCCGCACTACGCTTAAGACTCTTGGCCTCTAATGTTCCGGCTCCGGCTAGACCTAAGTTTAAGCCGCAGCAGGCTCCTGCCCAGGCCACCCACTCTAAATACGAGCCCCCTTATAAAAAGTCGCGGGACTATAAGAGACGCCTGCAGAGGCGGCTGAGCGGGGCGTTTCCCCTGTGGCTGCTCTGGTCCAGCTCATTTTGGACTCCCTCCTTCACCTTAGAGCCCAGGGCCTGGGGCCCTCATCCGTCAAGGTGCACTTGGCCACAGGTGCAGGGGCACACGGTATTCTCCCATGCCATGACTGGCCGATTCCTTAAGGGATTGGATCGTCTCTTCCTATATGTTAGGCCCCCAGTCCCGCAGTGGGACCTGAACTTGGTGCTGGCCTGGCTGACGGGTCCCCCGTTTGAGCCGCTAGCTACGTGCTCCTGGTCGCACCTCTCGTGGAAGGTAGCCTTCCTGGTGGCGATCACGTTGGCTAGGCAGGTCTCGGAACTCAGGGCCCTGACCTCCAAGCCCCTGTACACGCTGTTCCATAAGGATAAGGTCCAGCTCCGCCCACATCCTTTGTTCCTCTCGAAGTGGTCTCTGCCTACCACATGGGTCAGGACATTTTCCTGCCGGTCCTCTGCCCCAAGCCCCATGCGTCCAGTGAGGAACGCCACCTCCACAAGCTGGATGTGAGATGGGCTTTGGCCTTTTACCTGGAATGGACTAAGCCATTCAGGAACTCTTCTCAGCTGTTTATCTCCTCAGCCGAACGCATGAGGGGTCGGCCGATCTCCACTCAGCGGCTCTCCAACTGGATCACCTCGTGCATCCGTACCTGTTATGACCTGATGGGAATCCCTCTGCCATCGATTCTAAGGGCACACTTGACTAGGGCGCAAGCCTCCTCTGCTGCCTTTTTAGCCCACGTCCCCATTCAGGACATCTGCAGGGCTGCCACATGGTCTTCAGTTCACACGTTCACCTTGCATTATGCGACCGTCTTCCAGACCAGGGAAGATGCCAGGTTTGGCAGGGCTGTGCTCCGTCCCGAGAATTTATGAACTCCTACCCACCTCCAACAGATATAGCTTGGAATCACCTACTGTGGAATACACATGAGCAATCACTCAAAGAAGAAAAGACAGTTACCTTTTCCGTAACTGGTGTTCTTCAAGATGTGTTGCTCATGTCTATTCCACATCCCGCCCTCCTTCCCCTCTGTCGGAGTTGTCTGGCAAGAAGGAACTGAGGGTGGGGGGAGCGCACAGCGCTCCTTATATCACGCCATGGAGGTGCCACTCTAGGGGTCGCTAGGGGTGCTCCCCTATGGGTACTGCTAGGGGAAAAACTTCTGACACCGTGCACGTGGCGAGCACGCACACCTATTGTGGAATAGACATGAGCAACACATCTCGAAGAACACCAGTTATGGAAAAGGTAACTGTCTTTTTTTCGAGATGTGTGTCCCTATAGGTGCTCCACTATCGTCCCTCCTCCCCACTATTTTGGAGTTCTAATTAGTCCTCTGCAGTAGAGAAGGAACTGATGGGGGTGGGCGGCCACACAGTGCTAATCAACTGCTGCTACAGGCGCAAGATGGGGAGAGCGCCTGTGCAGCCCAGCCAGGTACTGCTGTTGAAATTCTCTGACTAGAGGCACGCAGTCACCTAAAGTGGAGCACCCACAGGCATACACATCTCGAAGAACCTCAGTTACTGCACAAGGTGAATAACGCTCTTATCGCCAGTCATATTCTCATGTCAGACTCCTGGCAACATAAGAGGCCACCATCTTCCCTGATTGTAGCTTGGTTTCACTTTCATTGGGAGCAATGGAAGGAAATGGCCATTTTGAAAGTGAGCATTTTAACCGAGTGTAGTGTGGCCTCATTTCCACTCAGAACAATGGGGCATAGCAGCCATTAAACTTAACATCACCTCTTGTCTATCCAACATGCTGCTGCCAAAATCACCCTTCTTACCCATTGCTTTGATCATATAATTCCCCTTAAAGTCACTTCACTGGCCCCCCATTGCAATGTGTATCAAGTTTGAATTTCTTATCCTTGCTTCCTACATCACGCCTATATCTATGCCCCAATCTCTCCTTACTCCTTTTGGAATGCCAAGTGAGGCAGCCTCCATCTCCTCATTTGAATTGCCGCTGAAAAGTTGCTTTTGTTCTGAAGCCTATGAGAAAAGTGAAAACAACCCAAATCCTATAATTATGAATAGGTGTACACAACCCTATTATTATTATGTATTATTTCTATTACTGTCGTGCCTAGGACTGTGACCTGAATGATTTTGCCATTGACTCCCCATCCTTTGTCTTGTCTCTCCTCTTCCTTTTTATCTATTTTTTGACTCTCACTTGTGTCAAGTTGAAGCTTGATGCAACCCCATGCTCTGAGTGTCCCTAGCCTCTATTTGCTAGAAGATGGGAGTGGACAACAGGGAATGGATCACTTGATGATTGTCTGTTCTGTTCATTCCCTCTGAAGCACCTGGTATTGACCACTGTCAGAAGACAGGATACTAGGTTAGATGGACCATTGGTCTGACACAGTGTGGCCGTTTTTATGTTCTTATGTTCTTTATATTTAATGCTTTTCTGGGCAGAGTCTATGTCTATACTTGTTTCTGTGAGATGCCTAGCACAGTTTTGGGCACTCAGAAATGATAACACATAACACAGTATCTCAACATCTTTCTCCTTCCCCCATTCTGCATGGGGTATTTAATGGAAAGTCTGTGAAGAGAGTAGAGAACTTGGGTCATACGCTGTCTATAGCCTGAGTTTGCAGGTAGCTGTGTTCTGAATCTGTTGTTGTTTTTCAAAGTTGATAGTTTCATTCTAAGGAATGGTATGTTATCATAACCAATCTAGAAATCACAAATGTTTCTGTCACTGTGGCACAGTGTGAATTTGATCTCATAATTCCAAACAGTCTCTCATATTTCTTCAGGCGCTAAAAGCCCCAGTTCCCTCTACCCACTTGCCAAAACATCCATATTTTCTCTGATAACTTCTATTAATTGTGTTGCCAAGTACAAAATCCCAAGCACACTGAAAGCTGGGGAATGTGGAGACAGCATAAGATAAATTGACATTCTTCGGCTATCCCTCGATGCAAGGACGATGTATGCCAAGGAGGGTTTTTAAGTGGCTGAGGAGCCCAATTTGTGCCCTGCAGATTTTCCCACAGAAGTGACAGCTGTTATCTTGGAGGAGACATAGTTGTTGGCTGGACTGTTGTGCCCTTTCTTTCCTCCTTTGTTGCTTCTCTGTCTCATGAGCATGTCTGTTCTCCTCAAAGTGAGCTGTGGCTTAGTGTATGGTGTAAATTGAATTCAGTATCAAAATAAATAACATAGACTACTGTAATACACATCTACCCCGATATAATGCGACACGATATAACACGAATTCGGATATAACGCGGTAAAGCAGCACTCCAGGGGGGCGGGGCTGTGCACTCCGACGGATCAAAGCAAGTTCGATATAACGCGGTTTCACCTATAACGCGGTAAGATTTTTTGGCTCCCGAGAACAGCGTTATATCGGGATAGAGGTGTAATTGTATTCATTTTCAAATTTAATTAAATGAGAACTTCAATTTTTAATGTAAAGAAAGTTATCAGAGGAGCGAAGGAATGAATGTCAAGCATTCTTCACATTTGTCCATCTTGTTTTAAGGAATCTTGAATATCTGGAGGTGGAATTATTATATTTCTGTGCTGATCAGTTGTCGCTCACACATTTTTCTTAGCCATCCCTGTAAAGGTCCCAACTGACATTTGGCAAATGGTGTCACAACTACAATTGTGCTTGCATGAGGTTTAAATCTTACAGAAAGTATCACCTTCTGATTTGCTTGAAACCTGTCATCTAGTTGTTAATCTTTCACAGGCTTGGAAAAGAGCCCCTGTGAACTCCACCTTTTGAGCTGGGGCAAAAATAGACTATTTAAAAAAAAACTTATCTTAGTCCCAAGAACTGAAAAAAGTTGCATGCTTTCCTGAGAACGGAGTGGTCTCTCTGAACTAGAGCTCTTACTAGCCAGTTGTCCTATTATACACATGGGTTCTTGACATCTTAATTGTTTTTAATTCTATCTTATTCATAAAATAATTACTCTTACAATCACCATCACCTAATTAGTATTTTTTCCTAAAATACACTCTTTATCAGAGGAAACTATGCTGTTATATGAGAGGAAGGATGTTTTTAGGGTTAAGGTACTGAGCTAGGGCTTAAATGTGGGTTCAGTTCCCACCTTTCCTACAGACTTTTTGTGTTACCCTTGAGCAAACCTTTGTGCCTGGATTTCCCATCTGTAAAATGGAGATATTTTTAGTCTCCCACATTTTGTCCATCTTGTCCCAAAGAATTTTCAATCTTAAATAAGCAGGGACTGTTATTAAACTATAACTAAACCCATTGTAAGTCCCCTAGGTTTTTTGTGATGTTTGCAGACAAACCCAGAGCAGAGTCACTTTTCTCAGAGTTTTAAGTGGATTTGCATACAAATCTGTCATGACTTGATGAGTTTCTGAAGGTCTTAGAACATATTCAGTAAAATGTAAAGCAGCCCATGTAGCACATTTTAAAAATGTTTCTTTTATAGTTGTGTGGTTGTTTTTCTGGCATTTTATTTGTATTTTTATCCAGCATTACTGTCATGTTTTGGTAGCGAGGTCTAATACTCAATTTGGGAGAACAATTCTGCTCTCTTCAGCTAATTACTCCTCAGACCCACTTTCTTTTAGACCAGGTAGTGGGGTATCTAAGAGGCTATTTTTGTCAGTGACTTTGAATCTGCTTAAGGAAATGAGACCACAGCGTCTCATAAAACCTTACAACAAATACTTGGTTTCACAAGTATACATGTGCACAACTTCAACAGTCTGGAGGTTTCTGAATTTAGTATGGAGAATGCTTGTGTTCTGATGGAATCATGCTACCATGGCCTCCCCCTTGCCACACTACCCTCAGGGTTCCACTTAAAAATTGTACTACCTCTTCAGGGTATCTCTGTGGGGCTGACAGTTTCTGTTCTGACAGTTTCTGTTCTGCAGTATTTGTGCGTAGTTTGGGTGTTAAGGCTGGTATCAGAATTCTTTATGTAACTTAAACTTGTGATGTCAATAGTTTGTTTTGTTTTGTTTTGTTTTTTTAATAAGTGCATGTTCAGGGTACACCTTTAGACACAAAAAATCCTGCATCTTGGCAGGGGGGTAGACTAGATGATCCTCGCGGTCTCTTCTAACCCTAAGATTCTATGATTCTTTGATCTTCTCTTGAATTGTTTTTAGCAACTTTAACTATTGTTTGGCAAGTTGCTTTGTTTAAGTCAACACTACACTATTAAGTGAATAAGACTCTATCTACACACTTCAACCAAATTTATAATCTCTGTGTGTCATCGTCAGCTGGAAACATGATTTATGTTCACACACTACATGGTTCCTCTTCACCAAAGGAGGTTGTGTTAATCCTTCAGTGTGCATGTTCAGACAGTCTTACAATGGAGTTTGAAAAATATATAATTTAGTGTGGATTTTGCTACTTTTTAGATTGAACAGAGTGGTGAGATCCCTCCTTCCTGCTGTAATTTTCCTGTGGCTGTTTGCAAAGACAAGATGTTTGTGTTTTCTGGCCAGAGTGGAGCAAAGATCACCAATAATCTCTTTCAGTTTGAATTCAAGGAAAAAATGTAAGTTCCAACATTTGATTCAAGTAAAATACATGTAATAATTCTGCTGTTCAGGTTGAAGAAAGTACACAATGAAAGATATTGAAGAAGGAACAGTTTGTATTTCATAACTAAGAAAGGCAGTTCTTTCTAATTTCTAATTTCTTTGATTTTTAGTTGGGGACTGATTAGGCTGATATTTGGATAATATGTCAGCAATAATACAATAGCTTGACAATATGCTTTGGCTAGATAGAGACAATTTTTTTCTACAGGAGAACAGAAACTCATATTGATTCATTTGAAATAATAGCCAGTGGGCACAATTTTCAGATCTGAGTGTGTAATAATAGGCTCCTCAATCCATACCTAGATGTCTAATTAGAAAGGGTCTGATTTTCAGAGGTGCTGAGCAGCCTCAATTCCCACTGAAGTCAATGGGCGTTGTAGATGCTCAGCATCTTTGAAAATCAGATAATTTAAGTGTCTATATAAGGATTTAGGAATGTAACTTCAAGCTACCAATTTAGAAAATCTTGACTAGTGCCTTTTCAGATGTTCTGTTACATTTGGCCCCAAACAAAAAGGAAATATCAAGAGTGCACATGGTTTCCTCATTCAGCACTTGAAAGCTCCTGTGTTCTTAGCGACAAAGAGTCCTGTGGCACTTTATAGACTAACAGACGTATTGGAGCATATGTGGGTGAATACCCACTTCGTCAGATGTCTGTGTTCTTAGACATTGTCACCATGTGGAGCCCTCATAGGAATTTCATACCATATGTGTCTGATAGGGGAAACAACATGAACCTACAGTTCAAGGAAATGAGATAACTGTGAAAAGCAAATGTCTAGTTCGCTCTTGGGGGGAAGCAGTCTGACTCTGAATCCCTGCTCACGTACACACATACGCACTTTCAAACAGTGGAGTCCAGCTTTTGTGGGAAGGTTTTTATTTCAAACTTTTGATCTCCCAGTCCAGTTAGTTAGGTTGGGCGTTGGATAATTATTAAATATTAAAAATCTGAGTGTGGTATAATGAAAGAAGTTTTAAAAGCACTGGTGTGGAACCACAATAGAGAAGCAGTAGGCCAAGCCATGATTTTGAAATCTGACTAGCGATTGGGTGCCCCAATTTTTGGATTCCCAACTTGAGACATCTTTGAGGGTTCTGATTATCAGGCAATGCTGAGCACCTGCCCTCTGAAAACCTGGCCCCTTCAGAAAGGTCAGGTTTGGCACCCAAAAACTGAAGCACCCAAAACCACTACTCAGTTTTGAAAATTTTGGGCTACAATTCTGAAAGAGATAAAAGTGGGGAACAGAAAAGCAGCCACTGTAGCTTAACTACTGCTACTACAACTATTGCCACAGTTACTGATGGCCTTTTTGTTGGGGGGAGAAAGGACTGGATATTGTTTTAATTTCATAGTTTCGGAGAGTTTAAGGCCAGAAAGAATAATTAAATCATCTAGTGTGACCTCCTGAATATCGAACGCTGTTCAGTTTCACCCAGATACCCCTATATTAAGCACAAAGTCTTTAATTAGGCTTAAGCATTTCAGTCCTCCGGAGACTAAACTACTGTGTGCCACAGACACAGAGCAAGAGATACCAAGGTGTCACCAGTGCCCAGAGCCAATGGCAGGGAATTGATTAGGTGAGATAAGCTCAGATGATCCCAAGCTGAATCCACATTCCATGCTGTAGAGGTCAAAAAAACCCCAAGGTTCCTGCCAATCTCACCTGGGGGACAATTCCTTCCCAGCCCTAAACATGATGACCAGTTTGACCCTGAGCACGTAAGGAGGACACACTAGCCAGATATGCTATCGCTCAAATAGAAGTTATGGATTTGATGTAGAAATTATTGGGTGAGGTTCTCAGGCCTGTATTATGCAGGAGGTCAGACTACATGATCATAATGGGATATAAAATCTAGGAATCTGTGAAAACCACCACAGTAATGAAACACAATACAACATAAACCAACCAGTCACCCAAACATTGAACAAAGTGTGCAAGTCTTGTATCTTGTCCTGACGTCTGCCAGAGTTGGGCTCTGGTTGACTACAAATGTAATAAAAAGCTGAATTGGTGGCTGCAAATAATATTAATCATATTATGTTAAGAAACTGTGATCCCTTACCAAAATACTGATTTTATTTAAACAGTGGGGGTAGGGTTTGATTAGGGTATATTGTAATAGGTGTTTTCCATCTCTAATTGATAGAATCCTTTGGGGATTTTGAGACAGTTAATTTTCAAAACTCATTTTGAAGAAAGGAGTTGTAAAAGATTTACTCTTTGTTTCATGTCTTGTGTCTCAGTTGGACACGAATTCCTACTGAACACTTACTTCGGGGCTCCCCTCCTCCTCCACAGCGAAGATATGGTCACACCATGGTTGCCTTTGATCGCCACCTCTATGTGTTTGGTGGTGCTGCAGATAACACATTGCCAAATGAACTACACTGCTATGATGTGGACTCTCAGACCTGGGAAGTTATCCAGCCTAGTCCAGATAGTGAGGTAAAGAGTGCACTGTTTAATTACTCCTCTTTCTCCTTTCAATCTACCTTTTGCGTCCATGGTATAGAACAGAGAATCTTTATTTCAATTAATAACATTAATATTGAATTATACTTTTATAGCTTCTTCTCCAACAATGTGTTATACCAGGGGTCGGCAACCTATGGCACGCGTGCCAAAGATGGCACGCAAGCCGATTTTTAATTGCACGCTGCTGCCTGCCGAGTCCCGGCAGGCAGCATCGTGCCATTAAAAATCCTGCCCTGCCCAGCCAAGCCCGGCTCGCTCTTCTCTGCCCTCCGCCCCCCCTCCCTCTCCCGCGGGGGCAGGGGGTAAGGGGCAGAAACAAGGTCCTGCCGGCTCCTGCCAGCTCCCCTGCCTCTTCCGGCAGTGTGCTCAGTTCCTGCCCCCCTCCTCCTCCTCTCCCTCCCTGCTGGCCGATCAGTGATGGCCCTTGCGAGGGAGGGGGTCCGGAAGGAGCATAGTCAGCCTGCTTGCTGCTCCCGCCGGAGGCAGAGAAGAAGTGGAGGCAGGGCCTTGGGGAAGGGGTGTGTGTGTGTGGAATAGGGGCATATCCCCTCCAGCCCCCTGCCCTGACCCCTCCTCATACCCCCTCTGCCCTGACACCCCGTCACACACACCCAGCCCTCTGCCCTGAGCCCTGTGCCCCCCCTCTCACACACCCAGCCCTCTGCCCTGAGCTCCCCCTCACACACACCCAGCCCTCTGCCCTGAGCCCTGTGCCCCGCACACCCCCCAGACCCCTGCCCTGAGCCCCCCCCACGCACCCAGCCCTCTGCCCTGAGCCCTGCGCCCCGCACACACCCCAGGCCCCTGCCCTGAGCCCTGACCCCCACTCACACACACCCAGCCCTCTGCCCTGAGCCCTGCGCCCCGCACACCCCCCAGACCCCTGCCCTGAGCCCTGTGCCTTGCACACACCCCAGGCCCCTGCCCTGAGCCCTGTACCCCCCTCACACACACCCAGCCCTCTGCTTGACTCCTTCACCCCCCCCACCATGACCCCAGCCCTGACTCTGGCACCCCCACACATACCCAGGCCCCCCACACCCCATGCCCTGACACCTGCACCCCCCCACATACCCAGCCCCCACCCCATGCACCCCCCACATCCTGACTCTTGCACCCCCCACATCCCCACCCCCACCCTAAGCACCAAATGGGAGCTCCTGCACGCCCCCCCACATTCCCACCTGCACCCCTCGCACCAAATGGGAGCTGCCCAGGTAAGTGCTCCACACCCAAACCTCCTGCCCCAACCCTGAGCCCCCTCCCTGATTCTAGCTCCTGGTCAGACCCTACACCCCAACCCCCAGCCTGCTCCTTCACCCCCAGCCCTGTGCTCAGTGCACTCCTACTCTCAGCTCAGTTCAGAGAGAGAGGAAGAGAATGGGCCAGAACCAGGGAGAAGGTATGTATGTGGGCAGGGCCAGGACCCCAGACCGGCAGCGGGCTGAGCGGGTCTGGCAGCCGGGATCCCGGCTGGCAGGAGCTGGCGGATGGAACCCCTGAGCGGCAGTGGGCTGAGCGGCTCAGCCCACTGCCGGTCTGGGGTTCTGGCTGCCGGCCCCGCTCAGCCCGCTGCCGGCCTAGGTGAACAGAACCCTAGGCCGGCAGCGGGCTGAGCAGGACGGCAGCGTAAGATTGACATTTAAATTTAATTTTAAATGAAGCTTCTTAAACATTTTGAAAACCTTGTTTATTTTACAATACAATAGTTTAGTTATATAATATATAGACTTATACAGAGAGACCTTCTAAAAAACATTAAAATGTATTACCGGCACACGAAACCTTAAATTAAAGTGAATAAATGAAGACTCGGCACACCACTTCTGAAAGGTTGCCAACCCCTGTGTTATACTGTCAGTACAGAGTGAACAAAATTTCCTTTGAAGGCAATGTCATTATTGATACTTGTAAAACTCAAACTTTCTTCACTGGCACTTTTGTTAAAAGATCCAAAAAATATGTTTATAGGAGCTAACACTTGACATAGAAAATCATAAATCCTCATGTTCCATGGCATGAGCCAGCCACTAACTGACAAGGGTTAGGAAGAAACTTCCCCTGTGGGGATGTTATTCCATGATTAGCAAATGGGGTTTCTTGCACGTTCTCCTGAAGCATCTGGTGCAGGCCCCTCTGAGAGAAGATACTGGACTAGACGGACCACTAGTCTAATCCACTGTGAGAAGTCCTATAAACTTCTTATTAGAAGGCAATTCCTCTTTTTATATGTTCCGATGTGCAGTACTTACTAGCAAAGAAGAACTAGCTGTGAATTTGAGAATAATAGGGGAGCTTGAAAAGATTAGCTACTGTTGAAGATATTTGGATTCATTAAGCAATAGAATCATAAAAGATTAGTGTTGGAAGAGACCTCAGGAGTCCAACCCCCTGCTCTAAGCAGAACCAATCCCAACTAAATCATCCCAGCGAAGGTTTTGTCAAGCCGGGCCTTAAAAACCTCTAAGGATGGAGATTCCACCAC
>NW_020664546.1:1901792-1909592 GCF_002925995.2 Terrapene triunguis
TTGGCACATCGGGTGGCAGCTCCCAAGGGGGTTTCTGTGATCCAACCTGTCACACCTACATCAATTTTTATTTTGAATAGTATAATCAGTATTACTGTTACTAATACTTACTGGTTTTACTAACAAGGTGGTCATATCTTTGTAGACAATGAACCAAAACATATTGTGGTAGGTATATAACGAGGCATTTGATAACTAAACTTTGTTGTAAAAATATTAGCATAGAGCACTATTGATACATTGTCTAGCATCTTATGTACACACTCATACAGTCCTCACCTTGAACAAATCTGTCACGTAAGACACCAGTTCTCAAATTTCACTTAAGTTATTGCCAGTGTTCATAGATTCTGAGGCCAGAAGTGACCACAGTGATCATCCAGTCTGACCTTCTGCATAGGGTTACCAGATAGCAACTGAAAAAACGGGACATGGGGTGGGGGGTAATAGGCACCTATATAAGAAAAAGTCTTAAAAAACGGGACTGTCCCTTTAAAAACGGGACATCTGGTCACCCTACTTCTGCATAACACAGATCATAGAACTTCCTGAAATAATTCCTGTTTGAACCGATTCCTGATTCATGACACCTAAAATGTAATACAACAGTATTCCCAAACTGCTTAAAGCTGAGACCCTGTTCAGGAAAACAAAACTCATTGTGCTTCCCTCCAACTGCATCCTGTGATGTTAAAGGCCTGCTTATATTTTAGATCTCAAAATATACTTCTCTCCTTTTTTACAAGATTTGATGAGCGGTGAAATAGTTAATAATTTAAATTAATGGAGATATCCCATCTCCTAGAGCTGGAAGGGACCTTGAAAGGTCATCGAGTCCAGCCCCCTGCCTTCACTAGCAGGGCCAAGTACTGATTTTGCCCCAGATCCCTAAGTGGCCCCCTCAAGGATTGAACTCACAACCCTGGGTTTAGCAGGCCAATGCTCAAACCACTGAGCTATCCCTCTCCCCTCATTTCAAAATGTTGATGTTTGAAATGAGATGAATGGGTGGTGCATACCTCAGAGCTATTTTTTCAGGCTCTGCAAACTCAGGCAGACCCCTATGTATTGGTTACACTTGGATTACATTTTGAAGGTTTCTTCTGCAACAATAGCAGTTACAGACTAACTTTTTAAAAATGAAAACTGAAACTCTGGAGACTAGTTGACATTGGTCTGGCATGACAATTTGGCCTACAACATTTTGCCTGCTTGGGAATTAATCATGAGAAGTAGGTCAAGCTACAGTGAAACCCTGCTATACCACGATGTTTGTGGTCCAAAAAATTACGTCGCGCTAAATGCGGGGTTGCGGTATAGCGGGGTTTCAAGCCTGTCAGTGGTCCCCAAGGCGGTGCATTGATGTGTGCCGCCTAGTGCCCCTAGTGCCTAGTGCCCAGCAGGGGAGAGAAGCTGCGGCCCCGCACCTGCCGGGGACAGAGAACTCCAGGGCTGCGGGCTCCTCCCCACTCACGGTTCCACCCCTTTCTGCTCCTTCCCTGGGGTGCCACTCAGGGTCCCCCCATTCCACCCCCCCCACTGCAGCTCCTCAACCCGTTTGCTACCTTATGTCCTCCCCACCCCCCACTGCGGCCCCAAGACTGGAGATGCCCTGTCCCCCCGTCACAGCCTGAGGCCGCAGTGGGGAGTGAGTGCTCCCCCAACCCCCCAAGCTGTGAGGCTGCCTCCCGGGGCTGCAGTGGAGGGGGGGTCCCAGTGCTCGGGCTTCCCCCGCCACCCCCTGCGTTTCTGCCGGGGATGGGTTGGAGCGATGGGGGCTTCCCCTGCCCCCTCCCCACCTTCTGCTGGGGACACCGTCAGGGAGGCGCGGGGGGCCCCCAGTTGACCACTGCCCCTGGGTGCTTCGGCGGCGCTCTGGCCGCTTTTTTTTTTTTTTTTTTTTGCGCTTCGGCGCCGCTCTGGCGGTTTTTTTCTTTTTTTTTCTTTTTTGCGCTTCCGCGGCGCTCCGCCCCCCCCCTTTTTTTTTTACTTGGGGCAGCTGGAGCTACCTTATGACCGCGTTACATCCTAATTCGCGTTATCACGGGGCGCGTTATACCGGGGTTTCCCTGTATTTTCAATAAAAATGTTATAAAAAGGTGCAGGAAAATCAAACAAGAGACTAAATCAGTCTAAACAAAAAGGCGTACTAAATAACACAAGGACTATGTTAAAAGATGTGATTAAATAGACCAAAACTGTTGTAGTGGTATAGGCCTAATCAGTAAACAAAATAATGAGGGGGTGGACTATGCCGTGTACCTTCCCCTCCTTCTTTAAAAAAAAAAAAAAGACTTTTAAAAAAAAGCATCATGGCATCTCATCTCAACTTGTCTCAGCCCAGCTCATCTCATCTTCCCTGAACCTGAGAAAGAAAGAGTAGACAAGACTGAAGGACTTTCTTACCTAATTGTCAGGGGCTCCAATCAGAGGCACATAAGACCCTATTCTGTCTCCTTTCACTTTTTGTATGTTACTTTCTGCCCAATTATATTTCCTTCCATGGGCGGCACGTGAGGCCCCCTTTGGGGAGGGTAGCTACGCGGCCCTGCCCCTTGCACCCAAGGCCCCACCCCTACCCCCTGTCTGCTGGAGTCCTGAATGCTCGTCTCCCTCCACGCCCCCCACAGCCAGAAGACCCCCAGCTGAACCACCTTGGGCCCCCAGACGGCACCAGTGCCAGGCCACTGACTGCCCCCAGTGCCAAGCCGCTGGTTGGCCTCAGCATCAGGCCCCAGCACTGGCCTGGCCTCAGTGCCGGCCCCCAGCACCGGGCTGCTGAGCCACCCCCAGCGCCGGGTCGCCCCCAGTGCCAGGCCACCAGCCGACCTCAGTGTCTGCCCCAGCGCTGGGCTGCCGGCCAGACTCAGTGCTGGGTCGCCCCCAATGCCAGCACCCAGTGCCAGCCTGCTGACCTCCGTCCGGCAGCAGAGCTGAGCTCTCACCAGCTTGGGCACCAGCATGGGGGAGAGGGCGGAGCATGGGCGGGGCCAGGGCTTGGTTTAGGGGAGTATTAGCCTCCTCTGGCCTATTGTATCCACTGCCCATGTTTCCTCCTATCCTCTCTCTCACTCGCTCAGCTTTTTCATCGAATCCTCGAACCCACTGTACTGCAAACACCAGCACAGCAAAATAAAAGGCCTCTCCAGCCCTGCCCTGTCTGGAAAAAAATGATCCCTAAGTGGAATGTGAGCCAGTGTCCATGCAACAAGTGTCATGGCTGACCTGCCAGGCTAAAGCATCTATTCATGACTGACCAGCTGTCCAGTGCTCCAAAAATATAAACCAAAACCATATTTCCTCCACCTTTTCTATCCTGTCTCTTCTCCACTTTGTCTGTCTGTCTGTCTGTTAAAAACAGAAGTGAATACCCTTCACATAACAGGACTGAGAGTAAAATTAACCCTTTTCTTTCCATCAAAGAATGGTTGTTGGTAAAAATAAGATACCAATATTTTACCTCAAAATTTTTTTAATGGATGTTAATTGTTTATTTTGCATAATTACTCAGTTTCAGTTTAAATTGAAATGCTTGTAATTTCTTGTTTTTTATGTTTAATCTATAATCTTCCAAATTTAAAATAAATGCTTTTGAGTGTTCTTTGTCAAAAAAAAAGAAAAGAAAAAGAAAACAGTCTCTGTTTAAAAAACAAAACAAAAACCTCAATCCCCCAAACCTTAACTGTTTTGGCCCGTAAAATCAATACAATATTTGCTGATGCTGTGACTTGGGTTGTTTTATAGCTCTTTATCTTGTTTTAAGATTTTACTTATTGAGTTTGTTTTAGGGTTTATTTGTTTAAGTAGAGGGCTTTGTATTTGAGAATTTTATTTTTTGATAAAAATTAACTTAAAATTATGCTTTTTATATTGAGGATGTATTTGGCTTGTGTTTGCTTTGTTTAAATTTTTTAATAATATTTAGAAATAATGTGGGGTGGGGTTTTTTGGTTTAATATTTAGATTTTTGCTGAGCTGTTATGGAGTTTTTAAAGATACTGTATTTTTTTTAAAGTAAGAAATATTAGTTTAAGATTTTGCTGATATTTTTTGATAAAAATGTTATTTATTTTGTAATTTTTGTAGACATTTCTTTTAATAACTGTTTTATTTAAATGTTTGAGAATTAATTTTTGTCTTAATTTTTAGTTTTTTAAATAATAGAGTAACTATTTATAGTAGTTGGGTTATTTTTATTTGAATTAAATATTTATTTTTTATTTGGAATTGCATTTGTTTAGTGTTTGTGTTATTATTACAGGGTTATTTGTTTTATTTTTTTTTAATTAATTTAGGGGTTTTAATAATTTTAGGCTGATGTAAAGATAACTTAAATTTTTGTTGATTTTTAATAGTTATTTTGTTTTTGTAAATCTGTACTTATTAAACTGTAATTTTTTAAAAAAATTAGTCTAAAAACCTATTAATATAAATAAAAAACCGGTATTAAAATAATGCCTAATAAGCAATAAAATATACGTGCAAAAATTAATAAACCACAAAGTGTAATTATTCAATCGGTTATGGCAATGCCTCGCACACCACACCCCAAAAAACCCGAACTTTGCGCCCATTGAGCAATGCCTGCAACTTATCCCTATGAGAAAGCATAGGACTGTATCCTCCTTAAGCATGTGAAGGACAGTAGGGAAAGTGCACAAGAATAGCAGGGGGCTCATCTTTAGGTTTAGGTTGGGTTCAGTGAACATGAGTTCCAGTGTGACTCTGTGGCAAAGAGAACCAATGTGAATAAACATTATATATACATAAACCAGGAGAATATTGAGTAGGGAGAATATATTACCCTTGTATTTATCACTGGTGCAACCACTGCTGAAATATTGTGTTCAGTACTGGTGTGGACAGTTCAAGAAGGATGTTGGTAAATTGGAGAGAGGTCAGAAAAGAGCCACAAGAATGGTTTAAGTATTCGAAAACATGCCTTATGGCGAGAGACTCAAGGAGCTTACTCTGTTTAATTTAACAAAAAAGAAGGTTAAGGGTGACTGGATCATGGTGTCTAAGTACCTACATGTGAAACAAAAATTGATAATAATGGACTCTTCAGCCGAGCACACAAAGGTATAACAAGATCCAGTGGCTGAAAGTTGAAGCTAGACAATTTCAGAATGGAAATAAGGAGCACATTTTTTTTAGCAGTGAAAGTAATTAACCATCGCAACAATTTACCAGGGTTCACGGTTGGTTGTCCATCACTGACCATTTTAAAATCAAGGTTCGAGGGTTGTCTTAAAGATATTCTCTAGTCCAAACAGGAATTCCTGTGACTTGTGTTGAATAGGAGGTCAGACTACGTGATCAAAATGATTGTTGTCAGTTGTTGGCTGCGTGTTTGTTCTTGATGTGTGCTGTGCTAGCTCTGCACAGATAGCTGACGCAGCAGACCTTGATTGAATTGCCCAAGAAGACCACAGACTCGTTTCAGTACCGAAGGTACTCGGCCAGGTTTATTGTTGACGAAGCACGGTCCTAGTATCCCGTAGACTCTACAGGACCACTAACATATGTATACCAGCCCAGTGAACGGCGGGACTTTCCATTCCCCCCTTGGCCAGACAAAGACAGCCCCTCTGAGTCCCCTCTTTATGCACTGATACAAACAAGATAGGTATTGCCCTTCTGACATGGTTACCACCCTTTACAATGTATATGCTGGTGCGATCAAAACATCTCTATCCATCACGCTGTCATCCTGACCTTATCTTTAAGAGGGACCAGTGTGTCCCTGTACCATCTTCAAGGAGTGTGCTTACACCATATCTTGGTATCGGGGTGTTCTGGCACTAACCTTCTGGAATGTGTTTACATGACTACTTTTAGTGCCTAGGAGTGCTTGTGTTTTTGCAATACCAGTCCTGTTTCTGCCAGGTTCTGTGAACTTGTAAGTAGGCATATGCTGTAGCAGGGCCTGACTTTTGATCATATCTTGACTCTTGCTAACTTTGCTTTGCCTCAGCAGGGCTTGATTTTAGTTCAGGCCTTAGGCCTTACACCAGGCCCCTGATAGCCAGCCTCATGTCTCAGGCTCTCTCTTTCTACTGCAGTGATCACTTACAGTGCATTTTCAGAGATTATAAAGCCACAATGCCAAGGGGTGGGGAATTGGCCACCTCGTTTTAAATTCTACTTTTGGGTAGCAATACATGAGCATCCTAAGCATGCCCTTTGGGTAGAAAAAATATTGTACTTTTAAGTTGGGTTATTAATATTTTTCCTGAATTTGTTCTTGCAACTGCTTTAATGAAGAATGTTAAGAGAGCGACTGTTCCTAATGCATCTTTTTAAAATTACTCATCAGTAGATAATATCAAAATTGATTAAGATCTTTGCAATGATAACTGTTAATACTTGGCCTTTTTTTAAAGTATTAACCTGACGCGTTTTTTCCCCTCCATACAGTATATTCCATTGAATTATGTCAAACAGAAATTAAAACTTCCAGAGATGTCATTAGGGCCCTTGTTTGATGAGTTATTGATGTCTCAGATTTTCCTTGGGAACATTTTCAAATCTTTGCGTTTTCTCCAGAAACTTCTGGGAATTAAACTTCATTTTTCCCAATGAGTACAGCATAGTGACTGGGTTTTTAGTGACCTTTGTAAGTTTGAGATCTTCTGCAGATCTCTTCTTGCACTTTACACTGGGATAGTGGTATAAAGGATGCAGAAACATCCCCTGAGGAATACCCTTGGGGCAAGGAAAGTGTTCCTGAGTGTAAGGGCTACTCTGATTTCTGCTGGGGGCCAGACATAGCTCTGTGTTCTTGTGCAGATGCAATATTATACACTCTGATTACAGGATTGCATACTATTTCTCAAATACAATATATTGCATAGTTTTTAAGAAAGTTAGATACACGTTTGTTGTCTGTTAGTACTAAGCATTGGTGTGCCAGACAAAGCTGATCAGAGTCTCTTATGTTGAACTCAGGTCAGCGTAGAAGAGTGTCAGTGGGGCACCAGGAGCCAGTTAGATCTTTCAGATTCGGTGGGCCAATCATTGATGGCCAGCATAATGCAGAACATTTAGTGGCTGCTTTTGCCACACTTTATTGTCCCCAAGAAACTGCCAGCTGAGAATTGGTGGAGCACATATGCACTCCACCACTGCCTCTGACATGCTTTCTTCTGCTCCCATCATGCCCCCTGCACTAGGATGGGCAGTTGGCATGAGAGTTGGGTATGTTGGCATTGTCAGCAAGGGAATTCTCAGATGGCCAGCTTTAGCCAGATTACAGCTTCAAAGGATCTGGTTCAGGGCTACCATCCGTAGAAGTAATTTATAGGAAAGAATGCAGTATGCCATTCTTATTCTTACTTAATGTAAGATCTATATTGAATGAGGCAAGAGAATGCAGGAACACTAACTCTATTCTGCCATTGGCTGGTTCCTTTGAGGTGCAGGATTTTTCCCTTCCTGTCCTTAACTCTTATGGTCGGATACTGTGTGTAGTAGCTACAGTCCACCCGAGGGCAGTTTCATTGTGTTGTGGTCAAAGACCCCCACGCAGTTATTTTAGTTCAAAGACTCAAGCCTAAGGCCAGTTTATTGACATACATACCAGTGCACTGGGGTGCAGTCCGAAGACTGACACCCCGAGCAGCAGCTCGCAGGCTGCTTTATTTCGTCAAACTGCAAGCAAAGTACAAACAATAGTCATGAGTTAAGAAATTAGGGTTGGGATTAGTCCCTCCCCCAAACCGTGAGTTAAGAAAGTAGGGTCGGGGTCAGTCCCCCCCCCCCCCCCCCCGGTACCTTCCTCATTAATTTTCCGAGAAG
>NW_020664546.1:1909692-1965476 GCF_002925995.2 Terrapene triunguis
CCGGGGTCTTTTGGTTAAAGATTAAGGGGGGGGGGTTTCCATGGGACGCCTAAAGAGGATCTATGATTGGCTATTTTTGCAGATAGCTGGAATCACGGAGTGGGTCACAGATGACCCAAAGGAGAAGCTGCATGAGTCAGTTTGCATTTTAGCTAAAGTTACCTATTGCTTCACACAAGCGGTTATTATATTTCATCAGCCATGAACATATTTCATTAGTGCTGCTGCTGGGGCTTTTTATTCTTTCCCTCCTTGCCCCTCCTCTGGACATGACCCTTGACCGAGTTTGGCAGAAAACTGTGCAGTTTAGTCTAGTTCAAGCTTTAGGCCTGCCCTACTCTGTGTAAAGGCCATCAGCATAACAGATCTCTGTTGGAGGGTTTATTTGGGGCCCACAGATTCAAAGCTCTGGCTATCAAAAAGAAGGCCCACCTGTTCTATTTCCCCACAATTGCTAAATGAAATAATTTCAGTATCTAGTGGAGAAAATAAATAAGGAAGTGTTATTTACTCCTTATAACACACGGACTAGGGGTCACCAAATGAAATTAATAGGCAGCAGGTTTAAAACAAACAAAAGGAAGTATTTTTTCACACAAATGCACAGTCAACCTGTGGTACTCCTTGCCAGAGGGTGTTGTGAAGGCCAAGACTATAACAGGGCTAAAAAAAGAGCTAGTTAAGTTCATGGAGGATAGGTCCATCAATGGCTATTAGCCAGGATGGGCAGGGATGGTGTCCCTAGCCTCTGTTTGCCAGAAGCTGGGAATGAACGACAAGGGATGGATCACTTGATGATTACCTGTTCTGTTCATTCCGTCTGGGGCACCTGGCATTGGCCATTGTCCGAAGACAGAATGCTGGGCTAGATGGACCTTTGGTCTGACCCAGTATGTCCGTCCTTATGGTCTTATATGTATAATATAAAAATATTGAAACCAACATAACAGCCAGGCAAAGCATGAGATAATAGTCTAACTAATACCAGTTCTTCATAGAAAATATAATCTCACTCTAAAAGGTTGCTGAAAAAGAGAAATGAGAAGACAGTCAAATAGCCCTATACTCCTCCTGGAATCAGAGCTTTTGCAAGAACTGCAAAGGAGTTGCAATCTGGCCATTGCTGGGGCCAGCTGAGAGTTGGCCTGGGGTGAGGGAGGGTGATGCACATCTGGCAGAAAGCTGGCATAATCAGCTGCTACATCAACTACCCCGCCATGTACCATGGCATAAGATGTGGTTTAGGGGCACATCGGGTGGAAGACTGCTGCTCTTCACTAGTTTTCAACTACAGAATGGTCTCTTGGGGGAACATAGACTATCAGGGTTGGAAGGGACCTCAGGAGGTCATCTAGTCCAACCCCCTGCTCAAAGCAGGACCAATCCCCAACTAAATCATCCCAGCCAGGGCTTCCTCAAGCCTGACCTTAAAAACCTCTAAGGAAGGAGATTCCACCACCTCCCTAGGTAACCCATTCCAGTGCTTCACCACCCTCCTAGTGAAAAAGTTTTTCCTAATATCCAACCTAAATCTCCCCCACTGCAACTTGAGACCATTACTCCTTGTTCTGTCATCTGCTACCACTGAGAACAGTCTAGATCCATCCTCTTTGGAACCCCCTTTCAGGGAGGTGAAAGCAGCTATCAAATCCCCCCTCATTCTTCTCTTCTGCAGACTAAACAATCCCAGTTCCCTCAGCCTCTCCTCATAAGTCATGTGCTCCAGCCCCGCTGGACTCTTTCCAATTTTTCCAAATCCTTCTTGTAGTGTGGGGCCCAAAACTGGACACAGTACTCCAGATGACGCCTCACCAATGCCGAATAGAGGAGAATGATCACGTCCCTCAATCTGCTGGCAATGCCCCTACTTATACAGCCCAAAATGGCGTTAGCCTTCTTGGCAACAAGGGCACACTGTTGACTCATATCCAACTTCTCGTCCACTGTAACCTCTAGGTCCTTTTCTGCAGAACTGCTGCCTAGCCACTTGGTCCCTAGTCTATACCAGTGCATGGGATTCTTCCGTCCTAAGTGCAGGACTCTGCACTTGTCCTTGTTGAACCTCATCAGATTTCTTTTGTCCCAATCCTCTAATTTGTCTAGGTCCCTCTGTATCCTATCCCTACCTTCCAGTGTATCTACCACTCCTCCCAGTTTAGTGTCATCTGCAAACATAGCCAGCTTGACTAAAGTTAGAACAGTTTCACCTGCTCCAAGCCACCGTGTATATCAGGAATCATAGAATATTAGGGTTGGAAGAGACCACAGGAGGTCATCTAGTCCAATCCCCTGCTCAAAGCAGGACACTACCACTACCAACTCCTTGGTGGCCTGCTCCCACTCTCAAAAACACTAAGCAGATCATGGTGCAGGGGAGAATTTGGCCCAAACAATCAAAATGTCTGACAAATATCACCTTCCTACCCACTCTGTTTATTCTCCAGGTTACGGCTGCATACTTTAAATGAAGCCCTCAGTTTGGTCATGCAGAACAATGGGCAGAGGATGTAAAGCAACAAAATCTAAGGCTCCGATCCACAGAGGTACTTAGGAGTTACAACACCTAACCCCTAGGCTGGCTAGTGCAGTGGTTCTCAAATATATTTGATAGGGCCTCCCTTCTTTGTGTCTGTAGTTGTTTACATGCTCCCCCCCCCCCCCCCCCGTACATATACTGCCACCCTGCTCTGAAGGCAGAGCAGAGAGCAGTGGCTGCTGGCTGGGTGCCCAGCTCTGAAGGCAGCACTGCACCAGCAGCAGCACAGAAGTAAGGGTGGCAATGTGAAAAGTGTCAATATCAGCAGACAATAGCAGACATAGCACCCCATTGCCAGCCTTACTTCTGCACTGCTGCTGCCACTGAGGGGCTGATAGCTGGAGTTCCACTGCCTCCGGGTGAGAGATTGGGGATGAGGGAAGGGGACCCCAAGCCCAAGCAGGGCTCCAGCTGCTCCTTTATCCCTGCCTCCCAGGTGTTCACAGCCCTTCTACACAAGCCCCAGGCACCCAGGGCTGACAGCCAGAGCTCTTCAACAACAACAGAAAAAGCACACAGCTCGCACCTCCCTTGACACATGCCTGTTCCTCCCTAGAGGCCTGTCCCGTAGTTTGAGAATTGCTGCTCTAGTGGAGTCATCAGTCTCGAGTTAGGTTCCCAAGCTCCCCAAACAACGGACAGGGAGAGTTATGCGCCTAAGGTAGGGAGCCTCAGAAGCCAGCATACCGGGCAGGGAGCAGCCTAAGCTACCCAGGAGTGAAATGCAGAGGAGAAGGGCAGGACTTAGGCCCAGAGCCTCAAGGGTTTTTAGGCCCCATGGGTCAGAGGTAGGCACTTTAGGCCAACTCCTCAGAGGTGTTTAGGTGCTTACCTCTCATTGATTTCAATGGGAGTTAGGCATCTAAATATCTTTGAGGATCTGGGCCATCCCTCCACTGTGAGCCCTCTCCTGAAGTTAGTCACCTAAGCAGATCAGCTGCTATGGCAGCCCATGTCCTGAAGTCCAAAACCCAGCTCTTCCTTTCAGGGACAGGAGAAGAGAGAAGGAGCATACACAGGTGTACCCTGACTACCCAATAGCCTGCTTAGTAGGGCATATGGGATGTGGGAGGCCGAAGTTCAAATCCCTGCTCTGTCTTGTATGCATCAGGGGGTTAAACCCACATAGCTGGTGAGTGCCATAACCACCAGGCTATTGGGTAGTCTTGGGAGGTTTCTCTCAATCATTCCTATTGATGCTGTTCCACTTTTATAGAGTAGGGAGGTGAACCTGGCTCACTGACATGCTTTGTGAGTGCCCTACTCATTAGGCTGTGTTGTTGTTATTGCATTACTGTAGCGCCTGAGGAGTCCTGGTCATGGACCAGGACATCATTGGGCCAGGCACTGTATTAACAACACAAAGAAGGCTCCTGCCCCAGGAACAGTCTTTCTCTCTGTGTCCCAATGCATATTTAATTATGTACAGAAAGTGTAGCAGCTCCAACTGGAGAGAATGAGAGACACCTGTCTCAGAATATCCAGCAGCATGGTGGTTAGGCACTGATGTAGGCGACCTGCTCCAAATTCCTGCTCCAAATGAGGCAAAGAGAGATTTGAACTTGGGTCTCCCAGATCCTGCATGAGCTCCCTAACCAGCGGGGAAGACACACAAACACATCTGTAGAAAAATTCTTGACTTGCTCACACCTAGTTGTCTTTTTCTTAGGTCGTTAGTGTGTTCAGAGCACACCAATGGGAATGGGCTCCACTGGGGAGATAGACACTCCCCTGCCTAGTTTGGGAATCCTACTTTGGGGCCCCTAGGGCTCCAGCTGGAGCTTTGTCAGTGCTGCCTGGCAGAAACTTAGGGCATGTCTTCACTACTGGTAGCGCTACATCAGCGCTGCTGCATCAATGCAGCTGTGCCGATATAGTGTGCCTGATGAAGATGCGCTATGTCGGCAGGAGAGCCCTCTCCCGGCAATGTAATTACTCAACCTCAACGAGAGGCGGAAGCTATGTTGGTGAGAGAACATCTCCTGCTGACATAGCATGGTGTGGACACCACTTTAAGTTGATGTAACTTACGTCACTCAGGAGGGTGGCTTTTTCACACCCCTGAGCAAGGAAGTTACATCGATTTTAGCGGTAGTGTAGACAAGCTGTTAGTCTGTGATGGTGCTGCCCATGGGAGCCAACTGAGATCACTCAGGGTGAACTGCAAACAAAACGGGGCAGCCAAACCCCAGAAGCTGGTGGATATTCCAATACTTAGATTTACAAAGCCAGCACAAAACAGCTTCTATAGTACCTCACTGGTTACTTAGAAGTCCAAACAACGCAGTTCCCTTAAAGTACCCAGCCTCAGGCCTCCGTCCAGACGCACATGTCAGATATGATGATGATTACTGAAAATCTTATCTCGTCATATAAAAGAAAAGGTTCTTCCAATCCCAAAGGATCAGCCACATACCCAGGTCCAATTATAACTTAGATCTTACCCAAAATACACGCTTATAGCCAATTCTTATTAACTAAGCTAAAATTTATTAGAAAAGGTAAGAGAGAGAGTTGGTTAAAAGATCAATATACATACAGACTTGAATTCAATTCTTGAGGTTCAGATACATAGCAGAGGTGATCTTGTAGTTGCCAAAAGTCCTTTTAGATATAGTCCATAGGTTATAGTCCAATGTCCATATTCAGGGTGGCTCCAGTCAATGACTGGGGATCTCAATCCTTGTGGCTTAAGATTTCCCCCTCTTGAAACCCAAAGCAGATCTGAGATGAAGTAGGATCGTGTCCTAAGGTTCTTATACATTTCCAGCAGCCTTTTGGTCTGAGAAAACAATAGGCTTAATAGCACAGGGTAATTTATCCATTAAACAGTTCAGATATAGGTTACCACAACCTTCAGAGAGACATATAGACAATAATACTATTTCACTCAAGTATCTTTCCAAATGGTAATACTCCTTTTTTGATCTTTGAATCAAAGCTATAGTAATAGACAAGACTTGTTTGCTTACATCACAAGACCTGAGCAAACATTTCCCCTTCTATCTCTAACAATGCAGACTTGCATTTCAAAGCTCTATTCATTTACATATCTTCCTCACCAGTCTTTAAAGTTGGGCCATAGGTCAAGTCAGTCTGTGAGTTAATTAACTCTTTCTGGCCCTGTCATCTTGCAATGAGCTATTATATTACACTCATAACGTCACATAGATACCTTGGTGTTTGGCGGCAACTGCACGGTGTTTTGAGAATGTCACAGTGATGCCTAAATTGTGCCTAAAGATGCAGAAAGGAGCATAAATACCTTTGTGGATCTGGCATTAAATGTTTGAAATTCTAATCATGAGGTAGCTCTGTCATCGCAGAGAGCAAATGAAGAATAAATATTATTTGTTGATAAAAAGCTAATAGGCCTGGAATAGGACTATATTGTTGTCAATAGGCTGATTTTAAAAGTTTTGTATGTATGAGCCTGACATTTCAGACCCTCAGCCATAGAAGGACTCCTGGTCTTCGTCCAGCTTTTCATGCATCCCATCTATACTTTTACACATTGTTATTTTTAAATCTTGTAACCAGGTGGCCCATCCAGAAGTTGCTGAGAGGGTAGCTGCCCCAGAAGAAGCTCCTTCCTTCTCCTCAGAAGAACGTGGTTTAAAAAAATCTCGAGATGTATTTGGTTTAGATTTCGGCATAACAACAGTTAAACAACAGCCCACAGCAGACTCTGAGGTAACTACAGTGCACGTGAAAAACAAAATACTGCAAACTAAATTCTACTCCAGTAGAGAGAGAACTAGGCCTTTCCATTTTCTCTTTTCAGCTTTTTCCTTGAAAACTAACTTGATCCATTTTGCTTCTCAGTTCTAAACAATGAATTTAGAAGCTTAAATGGCTTTTCTCTGCACATGTTTTAAATCACTGTAGTGAAACCAGTGCAAACTCCTGCATGGATGCTCTCAATTGAATTTAACCCTGATTTATATTGGTTCACTTTAAATACTTAAGGCATTAACTTCAGCTAAATGATGTAAACTAGGTTTAAATCAAATTAAGTGCCTCCACCTGGAGATCTGAACAGGTTTAACTACATTGATTTTAACACGCATGGATGCTCTACCTTTCAACCCATCGAATTCAAATGTGGGGATTGTTGTATTAATTTAGATGGAATAAATGGGCCAAAAGTGTTAACATAATCCAGTTACTGTGTAACATTAAATAGTGTTAAACAAGGTCTGGGGTTTGGCATATGGAGACTTCAGCCTGCTCAGTCCCATGGCAAACATACTATTAAACCTTTGTGGCAAACCCAGGACAAACAGCTACAAAGGGGGTAGTAATCAGTCCCAGGGGGTTAAAAAGGCCTCTCCCAAGCCACTGAAGAGAAAGAACCATGGGGAAATAAGGTTCAGCTGGGCAAGGGGTTACTAGGGAACTAATTAGGTTCAGCTGGCTCCAACTGCTTGGGACCTTTTTAAACCCTCCCCAGCATGGAAGGGGGGGAGAGAACTAGGGAAGCTGCCAGTAAGTTAGGAGCAGCAAGGCTCTGAACCCTTCCTGCAAGGAAAGCTGCACTCTGTCCCCAGAAGGGAAGATAAACAAGCACAAGGGGCTGACTGAGAAAAGGAATAGCCAAACCCTGTGCTACCTGCAAGGATTTGCCTTGCCCAAGCCTGTGTCTCCACTGCTAAAAAGGACTGAGCCTGCTGAGGAGAAGAAGGTACTTTGCCACACCTTTTAACCTTTTATTAAAGTTACAGAAAAGAAGGAAAAACAGTTAAAGCCTTTGAACTGTAAAGTATTAAGTAAGGCTTTTATTTTAACAACATCCACTTTTCCCTTTAGCTGGAGACTGTTTTAGAAGAAATCCACTCTTTCTTCCCCCCCCCCCCCCCTGCTGCCCCATTTGACAGTCTCAAAGATGGTAACTGTCATTGCAGGAGGTGTTTGGGATTCAACTGGAGCCAGTAGGGGTAGTGATGTCATCTAGGTCCCTCTCTCTCTGGCCTCTTCTGGTCACCTCTCAGGATCAGGAAGGTGAAGGCCCAAGGTCCCAGGAAACAATGGGGGTGGCAGCCATGATGGTGAACCTTGCTCCAGTAGCCTCTGTCTGTCCTTCCTTTTTGTTCTTTCATACTTTCTTCACAACACCTTTTTTAAGGACCCATAAAGGGAGTGAAATACACCCCCCTCCCCCGATTATTTTGTCCACCAATTACCTCATATATCTTACATACCAATTTTGGCTCATTAACTTCTAGCTCTATGTCCTTTTATTTTTATAAGCATAATTTTAAAACAGTCTTTGAATCTTATTAATTTGGCTTCTTTGTTTAGACCAATTTAGTTATTTTGTTTCTTTTTTGTACTTTTTTCCATCAACATTTGTTGTTATAGTTTATTATAACATCTTTTGAATGCTTACATTCTTTTTATAGTTGTCAAAACACGACTGTAATCTCAACTGCGTGGATGGCTCATGGAGAGAGAGGCTATATTGAATGTAGGCAGAACCCAAATCTGTACAGGGTTTTATACATCAAATCAGTACCTTGATCAGCACCATGGAGAGAATTGGTAACTAGTATAGTCTAGATAGCACATGTGAAGTTTGTTCTCTTCACAAGAAGCACCCAAAAGTAAAAGCATTGCTGCATTCTACAGTAGCTGAATTATGCAGATGTTCAGGGTAGCCACAGCAGGGTATAGCTATAATCCATCCTGGAGATAAAAAGGCAAAGATGACTGTGGAAGTCTGCATCTGAGAGCAAAAGTCACAACCAAGAGCTAAAGGAACTCCAGATTGTAAATCTGATTGACATTAAGCAGGCAAACAACTTCAACAGATGGAGCAAGGATTACAGCAGCCATCTCCTCTAGAGGCTTCTCCTGAACTACCAAGATCAATGTGCTATACCTGGATGGAACTTCAGTCACTGTTTCATCCAGATCCCTATCTCGGTCAGGCTCAGGCACTAAGTGAGGAAGATCACACTGATTAGATTGGGTGAAAATGAGACCTAGAGCTGACAGGTGCCACCATGCTGATGGTGCTGCAACTTCACATATCAGCCCCCTGTGCACTTTGAATGAGAGGAGTGACAATAGAACCTTGCAATATCCCACACAGGAGGGCCATTGAGGTAGGTGAACAGTCAAGAAAACTACCCTCTGGGATTTTCCTAGAGGAAAGATGGAGTCATTCAAATGGGATTCCATCCATCATGGTCAGATCAAGTCAACAACATTCCAAACATTCCATGGCTAATGGTACCAAAGGCTGCTGACAGATCTGATAGGAGATCATCTGCCAACAAGGCGAATGTGTTTTCTGTGCCATTGCACACAAAATATTATGCTAATAGGATTTTACTCAGCTGCAAAATCAAGACTCAAAAGTTTGGAGATGCCAGAATTAATGTTGCCCATATTTGTGCATATGCATTATGATACAGTCTTTAATTATGTGATGAAATAATATTTTTCCACAGTATATGAAACAGAGCATGCATAATTAAATATTGTATCATAATACATATACACAAGAGGACAGCAATCTTAAATCTGGCATTTCTTAACTTTGCAACCTAAAATAACTTTATTTTAATATTGTTTTTGTATTTAATTGCTTGGGGGTTTTTTTTTTTTCAGAAGAATTCTACTATGTGTAGAATTCCCCAGCCTCAATTGTACACAGACTAAAGGGTTTGAATGCTAAACCACTGCACTGCAGTTCAGAGCACTTAAGTTAAAGCAGAGGTCTCCAAACTGTGGGGCGCACCCAGCCCCACCCTGCCCCCAGCTCTCAGCTCCACACCTGGCCTCGGCCCCTATCTTGGCACTGCAGCTTCACTCTTGGTCCTGTCCCAGCCCCCAGCCTCAGCCCCTGGCCATGACTCTGGCCCTAGCCCTGCTCCCGTCCCCAGAGCCACTCCTAGCTTTGGCCCCCATGCCGCTGTCCGCATTCCCCTGCAGCCTGCCTTGCTTCTGGCCCTGGGGAGGGGGCAGGGGGCATGGACCGGGATAAGGAGGGGCACGACCCTCAAAAGTTTGGGGACCACTAAGCATAAGGTATAATTACATTAGCTGGTCAAAGGAGAGTGGAGACAGCTGTTACCTTTTGAGACCAACCACTACAGGAGGACATATATCACACTAAGTAGTGGGTTCCCTATACAGGAGTAGCCCCCTTTTACAGGCAGCAAATGTATCTTTTAGACCAGGTCTGCACTACAAACTTTTGCTGGCTTAGCTGTGTTGGTCAGGATGTGTAGATTTGTGATCTTGGCCTAACAGAGCTGCACTTTTAAAAGCCCATATTGTAGACACAGTTATACCAGTGAAACTGCACTGTTGCCTCTTCAGGGAGTGGGCTGGAATAAGCTATACTGCCATAAGCACAGTTTTGCTGGTATAAGCTGTTTTCATGTAGCAGCGCTTTGCCAATATAATATACCAGCATAGCTACACCAGCAAAGTGCTCCAAGTTAGACCTGGATTTAAACTTTTATGCTTGTCACACTGTCTGGAGTGGCTTACGAGAAGAGTGAGGGGGGATTTGATAGCAGCCTTCAACTACCTGAAGGGGGGTTCCAAAGAGGATGGAGCTAGGTTCTTCTCAGTGGTGGCAGATGACAGAACAAGGAGCAATGGTCTCAAGTTGCAGTGGGGGAGGTCTAGGTTGGATATTAGGAAAAACTATTTCACTAGGAGGGTGGTGAAACACTGGAATGGGTTCCTCAGGGAGGTGGTGATATCTCCATCCTTAGAGGTTTTTAAGGCCCGGCTTGACAAAGCCCTGGCTGGGATGATTTTGTTGGGGTTGGTCTAGATGACCTCCTGAGGTCTCTTCCAACGCTAATCTTCTATGATTCTATGTGAGTGCCTACCTCAGGGCAGACTGTCAAAAACAGGGCAGATACCCCAAACTGGTGGTGTTCTATAATTAGATTTCACCAAGCCAGTAACAAATGTGAACTTCTGGATTATTATCATGGATGGTGGGTGGAGCCCCCCTTCAGGCAGGCTAGTCCCCGGCTCTGCCCCCTCCCCCCCCCCCCCCCCCCCCCCCCCCCCCCCCCCCCCCCCCCCCCCCGGAGGAGCCCCGGCCAGCCAAAGCCCTGAGCCTCCCCCAAAGCCCTGAGCCTCCCCCAAACCTGCCTGGAGGAGCCCTGGGCCACCCGCACCCACGCCTCCTCTCCCCAGACCCTAAGCTGCCACGGGGAAAAGCGTCTCTCTCTCGTCCGAAGAAGCTTTTCATATGCCCCATGCATGTTCCGGGGCGGCCGTGGAGGCGGTATTTGCTACTCAGCTTCCTGGGTTCATTAGTAATTTCTCTGGAGTCCGCTGTCCGTGATCATTATAACAGTCTTACCGTGGAGTCACAGGCAGTCCCCTTAGACTCTCGCGGCTGTCTTGCCTCCCAGACAAACTGGACTTAGTGGTAACATTTACACCAAAATCACACCATATGCACATTGCTTACAGTCCCAACAGACTAGTCACTTAACCTAAATCAATTGGTACCCTAGATCAATTGGTACCCTAGCTCTTACACCAAAGACTACATCTGTGGCCAATCCTGTAATAAACTATCTGTTTTTTTACAGGTTAAAGCAAGCTAACATATACACACAAATGAGTTACCATCTAAATCCTAAGAAGAGCAACAGAGTTGTTTTGATCTGTCAATTCAAAGTGTCTTTCAGGGCAGACCCATGAGGTAACCCTTGGAGAACTCCGTCTTCAGTTTGGTTTCTCTGGCCCTGTAAGAGTTCAAACAGCAAATAGATGAAAAATCTTCACATCAACAATTTTTATTTCCTCTTCCAGCATTCAGATGGATGAGACCAGGCCTTTTGCACATACTTCTCCATGGGTAGATAGGGCAGTTAACAAAGCTTTTGTCTTATAATGGCTCACTTAAATTTTGATAGTCCTTCTGGATGGATTGGCGGATGATTCCCATGCCTGGGTTCACAAGTTCAGAGCAAATATTTTCAAAGTTATAAAGCAAAACTTACATATTTTCTTATAGCATGCAATACAGACATAGCAAATGAGATTAATGCATGCAGCAACTTAGAAGCATTTCCTAGAGTCTAAACACGAAATACATTCTTATAAGACTAACACCTGTTTTGAGCAAAATTAACATACAGGTGAACGGGTCTGGTCTCCAGTTATGAATCTGTCAGTTCTTAGCTAATGCCTGCAATTTTGGCAAGAGCTGGCACCTGGTTATACTGCTGCTTATCACTGTAGTGTCTGAGCCCAATTCTCATGGTAGGACCTGGCAGAGTCTTTCTAAGAGGGGTTGGTGGAGAATGGAGAGCAGAGTTCTATTCCCAGCTTGTGTAAACTATAAAGCCTTTTTCAATAAGAAGGGTTGTGAAGGGCACAACGTTATTAACATCAGTTAATAGAAGAAGTGAATATAGAACAGATGGTTTCCAGTTCCCAGGGTAGTGCATCATTTCCTGTTCTAAGGGTGGGTGGTAGCAGAAGGAGGACGAAGATCTGTTTGTGGATGTTCTGGGAGTTAGGTGCCCCAGCACCTGTGTTCCCTGTAAACTGTGCGCTTGGGTTGTGGTGCAGGAGAGGTTCAAGTGCTGCCCAGCTGATTAGCAGAGCATGCACAGCCGGCAGCATGTATTCAGGTGCCCCTCCCACCACGTTGCTCAGTCCTGCAGCTACTCCCGGGACCCTCCTGATGTCTGTGCAGAGTGGGGCGGGGGGGAGGAGGGTGCTGATGTCAGGGTGTCCCCCTCCCCCTGTACCCTGTCTCCGCAGAGCAGGGCAGAGGGGACAGCCTGGCTCACAAGGACTCAGAGATGCTGCAGTCTGAGGTCTGAATGGTGAGTGGCTGAGTGCCTTTCTTAAATAGAGAGTGCACTGTTTCTGTCCAAGCTGAACAGTTGCCTTCACTGTGTCTGCCCTGAAAGACAGGGTCTGCCCTGAATACACAGCAAAAGATAGGCTGCCTAAGCAAGCTTCTCTGGCCTTCTTTTCAGAGACTAATAACAGAGTGATTGCCAAAGAAAAGAAATCCCTTTTGTGGTCACAAGTTCATAATAGCCTCAGCTCAGATCTAGCATCAGTTCATGGGGCTTCAGTAGGACAATTCCTTATTGGCTGGGGTTCAGCTTTCTTTCTTTTTTAATTTTCAGACAGAGTTTGGTGGAAAATAACAGTTCAGAGTCCAGTTTGCAGGCAATTTGATGGGTTTATTGGGGCTAAACAAGCAAGCATATTTTGAAGCCCTTTACCCCAGTTAGGCTTATTTTTATATGCTAATAGAGTTTAACTGTGTTCTGAAGCACTTTACACCAGTTGGACTATTTCTATGCACCAATAGAGGGTTTTTTCCCCTCCCCCAACTACTGTTTTATACGCCGATAGAACCTCCATCTTCTCCTAACTTCTAGCTCTGCATGCCGACGCACTCCCTTCCCCTTTTTGGCAAACTTAATTATACTTGTAGCTCATAGTCATCCTGTGATCAACCAATACTCCGAGGTCCTTCTCCTCCTCTGTTACTTCCAACTGATGCGTCCCCAATTTATAACCAAAATTCTTGTTATTAATCCCTAAATGCATGATCTTGCACTTTTCACTATTAAATTTCATCCTATTACTATTACTCCAGTTTACAAGGTCATCCAGATCTTCCTGTATGATATCCCGGTCCTTCTCTGTATTAGCAATACCTCCCAGCTTTATGTCATCCGCAAACTTTATTAGCACATTCCCACTTTTTGTGCCAAGGTCAGTAATAAAAAGATTAAATAAGATTGGTCCCAAAACCGATCCCTGTGGAACTCCACTAGTTCCTCCTTCCAGCCTGACAGTTCACCTTTCAGTACGACCCATTGTAGTCTCCCCTTTAATCAGTTCCTTATCCACCTTTCAGTTTTCATATTGATCCCCATCTTTTCCAATTTAGCTAATAATTCCCCATGTGGAACCGTATCAAATGCCTTACTGAAATCGAGGTAAATTAGATCCACTGCATTTCCTTTGTCTAAAAAATCTGTTACCTTCTCAAAGAAGGAGATCAGGTTGGTTTGGCACGATCTACCTTTTGTAAAACCATGTTGTATTTTGTCCCAATTACCATTGACCTCAATATCCTTAACTACTTTCACCTTCAAAATTTTTTCCAAGACCTTGCATACTACAGATGTCAAACTAACAGGCCTATAGTTACTCAGATCACGTTTTTTTCCTTTCTTAAAAATTGGACCTATGTTAGCAATTCTCCAGTCGTGTGGTACAACCCCTGAGTTTACTGATTCATTAAAAATTCTTGCTAATGGGCTTGCAATTTCATGTGCCAGTTCCTTTAATATTCTTGGATGAAGATTATCTGGGCCCCCCGATTTAGTCCCATTAAGCTGTTCAAGTTTGGCTTCTGCCGGGGATGTGGTAATATCTACCTCCATATCCTCATTGCCATTTGACATCCTACCATTATCCCTAAGCTCCTCATTAGCCTCATTAAATACTGAGGCAAAGTATTTGTTTAAGGATAATCTAGGCATGGCCCAATATCTAACCTCCACTCCATCCTCAGTGTTTAGCGGTCCCACTTCTTCTTAGCGGTCCCACTTCTTCTTGGGTCTTGGGTTTGGGGTTAAGACCACCTCTTTTGTACCTGGTGGGAGGGGTAAGGAGCGGAGTTACTTGTGGCCATGGTTACTTTTTTGCAGACTTTGTGTTTTTCTTACACCTTCCAGCCGCTTGGTTACCATAGCAACCCTTGCTTGATTTGGTCCCCTTATCTACTTTTGTTACTGAAAGGCAAGGCTATTAGCTTGCGGGTGAATGGGGGGGAGAGGGGATGGTGGTGGTGGTGGTGCAGCCTTGTGCTTTTACATACATTTTTTTTGCTTGCTTATTCAGCCTGTTTAAATTAAAAGCAAGGCCAGAAGCAAGATTATTATTGTTTACTCTTTACCCTATTTACATTACATTTTCCTAACACTCCTTCCAACCGTTCCCTAAGGATTGGGGCTTTGTGTGGACCAGAGGTCCTGCCCATTTCCTAGATCAGGAAGAATGCTTTGAGCCTCTTTAATATCAGGCTGTTGATCCACATTCCTTTCTTTGTCCGTTTGTCCCAGGAGAATTCAGTTTGAACTAGTATATGCAAACCTCTCCTGAGGGTAGCTTCAAAAAGTTGATAACCAGAAGAATTACATTAGCATCTGTCTCCCCCTAGAGGCATTACATGCAATCTCACAGTAACACATAGCACAATTGCATTTTTAATCCGATGTACCCCAAAGGTATTAAACCTAATTCAGTGAAGTTTTTCTTAATTCTGTAACAAACAGGGCTATGTCAGCAAGGCGTTTATTTTATCAATATCCCTTATTCCCTTTCGCTGCAGAGTCTTTAGAAGGACAAGATGACAATAAATGTTCTTTTTTGGGGGGAAGAGAAAAGTTAATTGAGATGGGCTGGAGGTGTTGTTGTTTTTAAAGTCTGATCCCATTTTCCTTGAAGACAAAACAAGACAAACACACACAAAAGGGGAGAGAAAAGAACAAGAAAGATAGAAAATGCAGCTTCTCTCTCTGGGGTTGACTCACATTTACAACCTCAGTGCTGGAGAAACAGAGGTCCAGTACACAGTCTGATCGGACACTCCAAGACCTGGCAACTTGTACCAGCATCAGGCTGTTTAGGGCATTGCTTATCTGCTTCTTTCTGGTCACAGGCTTACAGCAGTGCTGCAGAGTATACAACCTCATTAGGCAGAAGGACAAGGATAGGGACGAGAAGAAATAAGGTGGGGAAGGAAAAGGACACACAAGAGGTGGTGTTGAGAAGGTCGCACATCCCAAATGGCGTTCGGGATTTAACTGGAGCTGGTGGAGGTGGTGATGTCATCTGGTTCCCAATTTCTGGCCCGGCCTGGTTAGGACATCTCTCAGAAGTAGGATGATGAAGGCCCAACAGTGTCACAGTGGAACCTGAGGTCCCAGGCGATAGTGGGGGTGACACCCATGATGATGGCACTCACACCTTTCCTATCCTCCCATCTCTCAGTCAACAGTTGTTAGACAGCCCCCCTTTCCTCCCAAAAGTCTTCTCTTTTAAGGACCTCGAAAGGGAGTGATGAGTGGAATAGCCCATCCCCTTATTATTTTGTTTATCATTTAGGCCTAATTTCCAACACACCAATTTTGGTCCATTGATTTTTGGTTCCAAACATCTCTTGTTTACCAGGTACGTTCTTAACTCAGTCCTTGAATTATATCAGGAGGCCTTTTTGTTTGGATTCAGAGTAGCAGCCGTGTTAGTCTGTATCCGCAAAAAGAACAGGAGTACTTGTGGCACCTTAGAGACTAACAAATTTATTAATTTGTTAGTCTCTAAGGTGCCACAAGTACTCCTGTTCTTTTTGTTTGGACTAATTCTGTCTTACTGTCTCTCTTTTGCCCCTTTTGCCATTATCATTTGTTGTTATAGGCTACTGTAACATTTTATGAACTTTCATTCAATTCTCTCAATTGAGCTCACAATTAAGGTAAATTTGTAGGCCCAGTTATTGAAAGAGGTCCAATGGGACCTGGTGTAAATTGGCTGAGGATCTGGGCATTGGCCCCTAATGGACACAAAGCTATTGATTGTTCAAGGTATTAGCCTTGTTACCTGGCAATGCAGGAAGGAATTAAACTAGAGAATTAAGAGAAAACAACTTATAAGTGAGATTGCTACTGCATCAGTCTTTACTTTGAGCAATAAATCTTGCAATACTGGGGAAGTTCTAGAACTGGGGGGGGGGCGGGGAGCTAATGTGCCTATATTTGAAAAGAGTGAATGTGATGACCTGGGTAACTATATGCTAGTTAGCCTGACTTCGCTCCCAGACAACATAATGAAACGGCTGACACAGGAGTCAGTCAGTAAAGGATGGGAACCTAAATAGTGTCAATCAACAGGGTTTCCTGAAAAATGGGTCTTGTCAAACAAGCTTGGTATCTTTTGATAACATATACAGTTTGATTGATAAAGGTAAGTGTGTGGACTTCTGTACGATGTTTGACTTAATTCCACATGACATACTGATTGAAAAATAAGAGTACCATGTAAACTTAATATAACAGATGTTAAATGGATTAAAAACTGGTTTGTAGATAGTTCTCAAAATTGTTAATGGAGAATCCTCATCTGTTCATTGAGGGTGTTTCAAATAGGATCCAACAAGAATTTGTCTTGGACCAGTGTTATTCAATTAGCTTTATCAGTATGTTTCATAGATCTTCATCAGTGATCTGGAAGAAAATTTAAAATCACTGCTTGCAAAGTTTGCAGAAAACAGTGTTTAGTGGAGTGATAAATAATGTTGAGGATAGGTCATATATACAGAGTGATCTGGAACACTTGGTAAGCAGGCAATAAACAATCAACATACTTTTTTAATTCATCCCAATGCAAGATTGTATGTCTAGGAAGAAAGAATGTAAGTCACAATTATAGGATGAGAGACAGTATCTTCAAAAGCAATTACTCTTAAAAAGATTTAAGGATCATGGTGAATAACCAGCTGAACATGAGTTCTCAGTACAGTGCTGTGGCAAAAGGACTCATTCAGTTCTTTGATGTATGTGTAGGGGAATATCGAGCGGGAGTGAGGAGGTAGAACTATCTTTGGTATTCATTTACTCAGCATTAATGATGCCATTACTGGCGTACCGTGTCCAGTTCTGGTGTCTGCACTTCAAAAAGGAAGTTGAGAAATTGGAAAGCGATGAGAAAAGAGCTACAAATATAATTTGAGGTTTGGAAAACCTACCTACAGTGAGAGACTTAAGAAATTCAATCTATTAAGTTTATCAAAGAGAAGGCTAAGAGGTGACTTGATCACAGTCTGTCAGTATCTACATGAGAAGATTTCTGATGGCAGAGGGCTTTTTAATCTAACAAACATAACAAGATCTGGTGTCTAGAAGCTGAAGTTAGATTAGTTGAAACTGGAAACAAGAAGCAAATGTTTAAAAGTGAGGGGAATTAATCGTTGGACCAAATTACCGAGGGATGTGGCAAGTTCTCCATCACTCAGAGTTTTAAATTGGATGTCTGTTTCACAGTGCTACATTTTAGCTCAACCAGAAGTTCTGGGCTTAATTCAGGAATCTCTGGATGTAATTCTGTAGCTTTTGCTATACAGAAGATCAGACTCACTAGATGACCATAGTGATCCCTTCTGTCCATAGAGCCTATGAATTATAGAAGTTTGGGGGGCAGCCAGATGTTGTTGAAACCCAGGAGCTATAGGATGTGATTTGACCAATAGTCAGTGAGGGATAGATACATTCTCTTGAACACAGTCATTCTCTTGGACATTTTGGAGAAGGGGGAAGGTGGGCTTCTTCCCCCATCACTCTCCTTCACAGCAACCAGCTGCTCCACTGTCTCCTATTTACAGTATCCATCTCTGCGTCCAGCATCGCTTGATCAGGCACATTAGTGGAATGATTCTGCTACAATGACCAACTTGAGAGAGTTAGTGTTTGCATTTAAATTGTCACAATTAGGGTTCAGAGTTAACACCCACTGACATAAACAGGTCAGTTTACACCAAACTGGGGGTTGGGACCCCACAGGGGGTCACAAGGTTATTACATGGGGGGTCATGAGCTGTCAACCTCCATCCCAAACCTCGCTTTGCCTCCAGTATTTATAATGGTGTTAAATATATAAAAAAGTGTTTTTAATTTATAAGGGGGGGTCGCACTCAGAGACTTGCTATGTGAAAGGGGTCACCAGTAAAAAAGTTTGAGCCACTGATTTACACCTTTATTTCAAGCTGTCAGTTTGCAGAATAAACAGTTCATATTTTGTTCACATTTGGAAGAGTTATCTGTATCTATAAGGGATAGAAATGTACTTTGTTTTTTAAAATGAAACTTAGCTCTGAGGCTCAGTTCTTTGGCAACAGGAGTATTCTGCAGAACATTCTTACCTACAGAATACACACATCCCTGCATATGTAGAATACTAATAATTTAAAAAGTTTAACAAAAGGGGTGTCATTAAAAGTGGCAGGAAGGGAGGCTGTAGAGTAACAAGGCAATCCTAGAATCTGTCAGATGGGCCTGCCATTTGTTGCTAATTCATTTACATTATATTGTTTTTCCTTTCTCATTTTTGCTTTTTCCCAGACAAATTCTTGTTTGAAAAGGTACCTCTTAAATAGTCCTCAGCTTTTTTGTGCTTGTTTTCCCAGCTGCCAAGTGGGAGACTCTTCCATGCTGCAGCTGTCATCTCAGATGCCATGTACATCTTTGGTGGGACAGTGGACAATAACATTAGAAGTGGAGAAATGTACAGATTCCAGGTAATTTGTTAACCTGATTCGTGGGGTTATGGAGCAGGCAGCAATGCCTACAGTTAAGGATGCCTACTATTTTCCATTATAAGCCCTTGTTTTCAGTTGCTTAATTGTTCCTAAACTTTAACTTTTTAGGCTGAAATTTTCTATGCTTAGTCTCTGCCTCAGGCTGTTTTTTTTTTTTAAAAAAAGTTTCAGCAAAAGCAGTTCAAACACTTTTTCAATGTTAAACATTTTTTATAACCGTTTCTTCTAGGATCTCTAGCACCTCCATGCTTTGGAGCAGGCACTTGAAATTTGGCAGGGGGATGGTTTGGCTGGGTTATAAGCCTCTAAAGATTACTATTTTCACATGCTCAGCTTTGTTAGAGGTTTGTTGCTAAAATCTCCAAACCATTCCACCTATATTAAGCATAGTCTGACCCCACTGATCATCCCTGTGCATTATGCATGCTTCGGCCCAGCTGCTGAGCGTGCTCCATCCCCATGGAATTCCTACTTGCCAACTGCACAGAGCATGCTCCTAGACCCCCCCACAGCCACCTACATGGTAGGGTTAAAACTAAAGCCACAACAGGGAGCATGGAGGAAGGCAGGCCGGCAGCACCACGGCTGCAGGGGGCTATAGAGAAGCCTCCCCATTCTGGAGCATGGCCCTCCCAGCTTCGCTGTTGTCTTCTGGTGTTCCCTGGTATTACCCGTCATGCCAGCAAGCCCCAGAAGGTAGCCAGTTCCCTCACTGTTACTCTCTTCTGTGTGAGTATGTATGTGATATATTGTGGTCCCTCCTGGCAGAAAAAGCATGTGTATGTTGTATATCTAGGAATCTGCATGCACAAGTTGGCAGAGCGGCATCTTGTTACTATAAAAACCCCTCATTCTTGGGATTTTTAAAGTCGTGACATTTCCAGAAGTGTTCTGCACCAAAGTGGTTACTGGCACTGATTACTGGCACTAACACTATCTATGTTCCCTGCAAAGAGGTTCTGAAAACAGGTGATACTCCTGGCACTGAAATTTTGAAGCCTGTGGGTTTTGGGAGCATATCTTTCCTGCCTCCTACAACAGATCCCCACCCACTCCCTCCTTCACAAAGTCACTACCGTGCAGGAGGATACATTGGTGTATATGATTGATCAGGGCATTCTGTAGTTTGTTTTTGGAGCTGTAGTTAAGATGTCATCAACGTGGAAATCCAGTGGCAACCTTAGCCATGGTGCTGTTGGCGTGCCCCCATGATAAACTGAAATAAACTATAACAGGTTTAAAATCTTTTTTATTTCAGTTTTCTTGTTACCCAAAATGCACTTTACATGAAGATTATGGAAGACTGTGGGAAAACAGGCAGTTCAGCGACTTGGAGTTTGTTCTGGGAGAGGTGGGTATATAGTCCAGTGAAAATGATACTTGAGTTTGAGAGAAGCAGTCTGTCATTCCTGGCCATAAAGATGAAGGTGAACCATCTTCCACTTTAGGTGTTCCCACAGCTGTGTGCTAAGACAATTATTTCTGAAACACTTTCAAGAATCTGTAGGGAGACTTCTGTACTTCGACTATATTTGTCACTTATGGTGCTTGATAATGAGACATGGAGAATTAAGGAATTTTCATAAAGTATGTGGATATTTGAACCAGGCTGGACACTGGTGGGAGATTCCTCCCTGACACCTGTGAAAGCAAGAGCTAGGATGATTAGCTCTATTTGGCACATCACTATACGTTATTGATTATAAAATTATCTAATTCTTTTAAAATCCAGCTACAATATAGAGGATCAAGGGTCCTGTGAGCTATGTTCCCTCTAAGGTGGGAACACACTGGGTGGCCACACAAGAGGGCATCAAGGGATGCGCACCTAATTAGTGGCGCCGCTCAGGTGTGGTGCCACTAATTAGGTGCCTGGACCCTGGAGAGGGCGCACATGTAAGGTGAGGTGATGGCCTTGCGGGGAATAGGGAGATAGATAGGGGGGGCAGTGGGGTGAGGTGGGGGGAGTTTGGAGCGTGCAGGGCTGTGGTGGCCACAGAGAGATGGCCCTTTTTCCCAGCCCCAGCTCGGTGGCTGCGGTGGCAGGGCAGAGACTGCTCTCCCCAAACAAATTCTAAAACTTTAATGGAAATCACTTGTCCAGACAAGTGATTTCCATTAAGTTTTAGAATTTGTTTGTGGAGAGGTATTGGAAACCAGATCGTTGGAGGCCAGATCTTTGCTATTTGGTATAGTTCTGTCTCTTCAGAGTACTCTCATTGACTCATAAGTAGCAAGCACTAGGTGTGGTGCTAGGTGTTTTGTAGGATCAAGACTTTATTTGCAAGCTTTTTGAAGCAGGTATCTGCAAACTCCAAAGCCATGTGTTAATGTGCTCCGGGGCTTGTAAAAACTTAATGAGCCTACTCATTGGTGACACACAATGTGAAACCAGGAGAACTTTGCCTGTTTCTACAGGACTCTTGCACTTGCACAGCGTTGGTCCTAAACTCTAATTTAAAATACCCATAACCAACCACCTGATGTTTTACTTCCCTTCCTTTTTCAGTGTTGTCACTTGTTTGTCTGTGGTTTTGTTTGTTGTCTGTGTTGTTTTATTACTTATTTTTACTGTTCTATGGGTGTGAAGTATTAATCAAATCAAAGAGTTGATATGCCAGAGAAATTGTATAAGCCTGAGTGAATGCCTTTTACTCTCCTTTCCGGTATTAGAAAATATTGTATTAATGTTTGTGATGAGAGCATGACTATTTCTAGTTGACTCATAGATTTGTTTAGCATCTTAAAGCTGAGTGAGCTATGTGTGCAGATAATATGCGCAAGAGGGATAGTTTTGTGACCTGCAAAAGTCCGTAACATGCTAGTGTTTTGGGAGATGCTTATTTTTTGAGAGCAGCTTTCCCTGAAGATTTAGTGGTCTAGTGGAGTAGGTTGTTATATTGGGCCTCTGGTGCATATTTTTTATACTTTCACTTAATGGCCATGACTTTGTTTTATTTATATAGTTGTTTTCAGTATGCCACATTTTGGTGTGATACATCTAGTTTATTTAAAAAGCGACAAAGAGTCCTGTGGCACCTTATAGACTAACAGACATATTGGAGCATAAGCTTTCGTGGGTGAATAACCACTTCGTCAGACGCATGTGGTGGAAATTTCCAGAGTTTGTTTGTATTGGTGGCGCACATCTGCACATTACCTCCATATTAGTGCTACACATAACAAAATTCATTCTGCACATGGATGGAAAAAATTAGAGGGAACATTGCCTATGAGGAAATATTTCATTTCTTTTAAGTGTACCAGCCATTACACTGACATAGTTTTCTCAACCAGTCAAAATGCCAAGATGCTATATAGTTACTGATGTGTAAGTGTACAGGTTTTTCCAAATGATGTATTTCCCTGAGTGATTATGTCTCATTTGCATAATCACTGCACAGTTATTTCTTAACTATAAAGCATGTGAAACACTGTAACTCCAGCTGTCAGCCCAGTTTTAGCCAGAATGAATGAATCTGCATAATTGGCTAGTGAACAGGAGCAGCTAACAAGGGGAGTTTTGTGAGGGAGTTCTCCAGGTGAAGGAGGAGTGATTATGTGACCCTTGGAGTAAGTTTGTTGTCTGTAGTGTGTGTGTTTTTGTTTGTGGTGTGCTTGCTGCTTGACTGAAATATACCGTGTGGTCTGTTTGTTTGTTTGGGGGACCGTGTGCTGAGCCTTGCGGCCTGCTAGGCAAGACTGAGAGCTTCTTAATGAGGCTTTGATCCCTAAGCCCTTTAGCACCCATCAACCCTTAACCAGGGGGCAGGGCTAAGGGAGACAGAGAGGTACATAGATGAGACTTTCCAGGACACAGTAGAATGGTCCCACTCCCGGTCTGACAGTCTCTGTGTTGTTGAGGAGGATGAAAGTCTCAGGGAAGGTGAACATCCAACTGGAGCAGAGGGAAATTATCACATTGTTGGGACTCTCCTTCCAGATGATGTTGTGGTATCCTCACACTGAGGATATCTCTCCGGGGGCGGGAACTGCAGTTATTAGGAAGAGACAGGTATTAGTAATAGACGTTTCGATCATTAGAAACATAGATAGCTGGGTATGCGATGACCGGGAGAACCGCATGGTGACTTGCCTGCCTGGTGCGAAAGTTGTGGATCTCTCGAGACATCTAGATAGACTTATGTGTAGTGCTGGGGAGGAGCCGGTGGTCGTGGTACATGTAGGTACCAATGACATAGGGAAGGATAGGAAAGAGGTCCTGGAGGCCAAATTTAGGCTGCTAGGTAAGAGATTGAAGTCCAAGACCTCCATGGTCGCATTCTCTGAAATGCTTCCAGTTCCACACGCAGGGCCAGGTAGACGGGCAGAACTGCAGGGTCTCAATGCATGGATGAGACCATGTTGTAGGAAGGAGGGGTTTTGATTTATTAGGAACTGGGGAAACTTTTGGGAAAGGGGGAGCCTATGCAGGAAGGATGGGCTCCACCTAAACCAAACTGGAACCAGATTGCTGGCACTTAAAATTAAAAAGGTCATAGAGCAGTTTTTAAACTAAGGGCTGGGGGAAAGCCAACAGGTGCAGAGGAGCACGTGGTTCGGACAGAGACATCCCTTAGGGGAGGATCGATTAATGGAGATTCTCTATGTCCTAGTAAGGAGGAGAGGATGGAAGATAAAATACATGTAGGATCTGATGAGAAACAGTCCAATGAAAGAGTCCCATTTAATTACATCATGTAATGGCAGACAGCTAAAAAGTGCCAAGTTTTTAAAGTGCTTATATACAAATGCTAGAGGTCTAAATAATAAGATGGGTGAACTAGAGTGCTTCATATTAAATGAGGATATTGATATAATAGGCATCACAGAAACTTGGTGGAATGAGGCTAATCAAGGGAACACAGTAATACCAGAGTACAAAATATATCGCAAGGACAGAACAGGTCGTGTTGGTGGGGGAGTGGCACTATATGTGAAAGAAAGCATAGAATCAAATGAAGTAAAAATCTTAAATGAACCAAACTGTACTGTAGAATCTCTATGGATAGTAATTCCATGCTCTGATAATACAAATATAGCAGTAGGGATATATTACCGACCACCTGACCAGGATGGTGATAGTGACTGTGAAATGCTCAAGGAGATTAGAGAGGCTTTTAAAATAAAAAACTCAGTACTAATGGAGGATTTCATTTATCCCAATATTGACTGGATACATGTCACCTCAGGACAGGATACAGAGATAAAGTTTCTTGACAACTTAAATTATTGCTTCTTGGAGCATCTAGTCCTGGAACCCACCAGAGGAGAGGCAATTCTTGATTTATTCCTAAATGGAGTACAGAATCTGGTCCAAGAGGTGACTATAGGTGGACCGCTTGGTGACCATAATATAATTAAGTTTAACATCCCTTTGGTGGGGAAAACTCCACAGCAGCCCAACACTATAGTATTTAATTTCAGAAAGGTGGACTACACAAAAATGAGGAAGTTAGTTAAACAGAAATTAAAAGGTACAGCGCAAAAAGTGAAATTTCTGCAAGCTGCATGGAAACTTTTTAAAGACACCATAATAGAGGCTCAACTTAAATACATACCCCAAATTAAAAAACATAGTAAGAGAACCAAAAAAGGGCCACCATGGCTAAACAACAAAGTAAAAGAAGCAGTGAGAGGCAAAAAGGCATCCTTTAAACAGTGGAAGTTAAATCCTAGTGAGGAAAATAGAAAGGAGTATAAAGTCTGTCAAGTGAAGTGTGAAAATATAATTAGGAAGGCCAAAAAAGAATTTGAAGAACAGCTAGCCAAAGACTCAAAAAGTAATAGCAAAAATTTTTGCTAGTACATCAGAAACAGGAAGCCTGCTAAACAACCAATGGGGCCACTGGAAGATCGAGATGCTAAAGGAGCACTCAAGGGCGATAAGGCCATTGCGGAGAAACAAAATGAATTTTTTGCATAGGTCTTCACGGCTGAGGATGTGAGGGAGATTCCCAAACCTGAGCTATTCTTTTTAGGTGACAAATCTGAGTAACTGTCCCAGATTGAGGTGTCATTAGAGGAGGTTTTTGAACAAATTGATAAACTAAACAGTAATAAATAACCAGGACCAGATGGTATTCACCCAAGAGTTTTGAAGGAACTCAAATGTGAAATTGCAGAACTACTAACTGTAGTCTCTAATCTATCATTTAAACCAGGTTTTGTACCAAATGACTGGAGGATAGCTAATGTGAGGCCAATTTTTAAACAGGGCTCCAGAGGTGATCCTCGCAATTACAGGCCAGTAAGTCTAACTTTGGTACTAGGCAAACTGGTTGAAACTAGTAAAAAACAAAATTTTCAGACACATAGATTAACATAATTTGTTGGGGAAGAGTCAACATGGTTTTTGTAAAGGGAAATCATGCCTGACCAATCTACTAGAATTCTTTGAGGGAGTCAACAAGCATGTGGCCAAGGGGGATCCAATGAATATAGTGTACTTAGATTTTCAGAAAGCCTTTGACAAGGTCCCTCACCAAAGGCTCTTAAGCAAAGTAAATTGTCATGGGATAAGAGAGAAGGTCCTCTCATGGATTGGTAACTGATTAAAAGATAGGAAACAAAGGGTAAGAATAAATGGTCAGTTTTCAGAATGGAGAGATGTAAATAGTGGTATTCCCAAGGGGTCTGTATTGGGCCCAGTCCTATTTAACATATTCATAAATGATCTGGAAAAAGGGGTAAACAGTGAGGTGGCAAAATTTGCAGATGATACAAAACTTATGGAGCTAGGCTGTTCTCAGTGGTGGCAGATGACAAAACAAGGAGCAATGGTTTCAAGTTGCAGTGGGGGATGTCTAGGTTGGATATTAGGATAAATTATTTCACTAGGAGGGTGGTGAAGCACTGAAATGGGTTATCTAGGGAGGTGGTGGAATCTGCATCCTTAGAGGTTTTTAAGGCCCGACTTGACAAAGGCCCGGCTTGATTTAGTTGGGGTTGATCTTGCTTTGAGCAGGGGGTTGGACTAGATGATCTCCTGAGCTCTCTTCCAATCCTAATCTTCTATGATTCTATGATACTCAAGATAGGTAAGTCCCAGGCAGACTTTGAAGAGCTACAAAAGGATATCTAAAAACTGGGTGACTGGACAACAAAATGGCAGATGAAATTCAATGTTGATAAATGCAAAGTAATGCACATTGGACAACATAATCCCAACTACAGTAACTCCTCACTTAACGTTAATGTTGTTTTGTTGTTACATCACTGATCTATTAGAGAACATGCTTGTTTAAAGTTGCGCAATGCTTCCTTTTAACATCTTGGCCTCCTGCTTTGTCCACTGCTTGCAGGATTCTCTGGAAGAGCAGCCTGTCCTCATGGGGGCTTGGAACTAGGGTGGGCCGGCAGCCACCCTATCAGCTCCCCTAAGTTCCCTGTAAGTAGGTATGCGGCTGGGCAGGCACCCAGCAGGCTATCAATTGCTGGGTAGTTCAGGTGTCCCTCCGCCCACTGCTGTGCTGCTCCTGCCTTCTGCCTTGGAGCTGCTCCCGGGAGCCCCCTGCTTGCTGTGCGGGGGGTGGGGAGAAGAGGGTTGCTGATGTCAGGGTGTCCCCCTCCCCTCCGCTCCTGTACCACATCTCTACAGAGTGTGGGGGACACGACAGGGCTCAGCACAGAGGGAGCTTGCTGGAAGCTGCTGCTGTGTCTGAACTTGCTGATCTACTTAAAGGGGCAGCATACTTAAAGTGGAGTCTGCCTACTTAAAGGGGCAATGCGCGTCTCTGACACACACACTCTCTCTCTCTGTCTTTGGAAAATCGGTGCCTGTGCAGCCGTGCATGCGCCATCCGGAGGAGGGAATGGTACGCTCCAGTGGGATAGCGTGGGTTCATCATCACATTCAGTTTTCGCAGGGAAGTGTTTGCAGCCACTGCGGTGTGTCTATTGTGTTTCCCCCCCCTCCTGCCTCAGTCCATGCTGCCTTGTAGCATGTGAGTCTATATTAACAACGATGTGTTAACCCTTGAGGGCTCAGCTGAGTGCTAGTTTGTCATTTAGCAGCAAGGCATTCCCTGGGAAATATCCCACCCTCTTCCACCCTCTGACCAAGCTTCACAATCATTATTGCTGTGTACAGTATTACACTGTTTGTTTAAAACTTATACTATATATGTAGATAATGTCTTTTGTCTGGTGAAATTTTTTTTCCTAGAACATAACACCCCCTATTTACATTAATTCTTATGGGGAAATTGGATTCGCTTAACATTGTTTCACTTAAAGTAGCATTTTTCAGGAACATAACTACAATGTTAAGCCAGGAGTTACTGTATACATATAAAATGATGGGGTCTAAATTAGCTGCTACCACTCAAGAAAGAGATCTTTGAGTCATTGTGGATAGTTCTCTGAAAACATCCACTCAATGTGCAGCAGCAGTCAAAAAAGCAAACAGAATGTTGGGAATCATTAAGAAAGAGATAGATAGTAAGATAGAAAATATCATATTGCCTCTATATAAATCCATGATACACCCATGTCTTGTATACTGCGTGCAGACGTGGTTGCTCCATCTCAAAAAAGATATATTGGAATTGGAAAAGGTGCAGAAAAGGGCAACAAAAATGATTAGGGGTATGGAACAGCTTCCGCATGAGGGGAGATTAATAAGACTGGGACTTTTCAGCTTGGAAAAGAGACAACTAAGGGGGGATATGATAGAAGCCTATAAAATCATGACTGGTGTGGAGAAAGCAAATAAAGAAGTGTTATTTCCTCCTTCTCATAACACAAGAACTAGGGGTCACCAAATGAAATTAATAGGCAACAGGTTTAAAACAGTCTGTGGAACTCTTTGCCAGAGGATGTTGTGAAGGCCAAGACTATAACAGGGTTTAAAAAATAACTAGATAAGTTCATGGAGGATAGGTTCATCAATGGCTATTAGCCAGAATGGGCAGGGATGTTGTCCCTAGCCTCTGTTTGCCAGAAGCTGGGAATGGGCGACAGGGGATGGATCACTTGATGATTACCTGTTCTGTTCATTCCCTCTGGGGCACCTGGCATTGGCCACTGTCAGAAGACAGAATACTGGGCTAGATGGACCTTTGGTCTGACCCAGTATGTCCACTCTTATGTTCTTATGTTCATATTTCTTGTACGGTTATTTCTCAATGGTCATAGGGTGAATATGTAAATCTCTCTACTCGGATTGACTCTTTTATTCAAATTGTTTACCAATAACATCTCATCTTCTCATGGCATTGAGCTGAAGTACAAAAAACACCAACGTACCTGTAAAAGAAAGTGAAGATGGTAAAAATAATTTAGTTGTGAAGCTGCTGTAAGTAATGTTGTTAAAAGTTTACAAACCAGGTGACTTACTCTTCTTCAAGTGGTTGCAGAAGTGTATTCGATTCAAGTGTGTGCATGCCCTGTGCACTGAAGCTGGTGAACTTTGCCTAATGGTGGCCCTCTTTCCCTGTGCCTCTAGCCTCTACCCTGAGCTATTTAAGGACCGTGCTGCCCCCTGCCCCCTTCATTCTCATCACCCACAGCTAGAGTTGGAGCTTATCTGAAGATAAGTTCCTCACACTGTTTCTTACCTCATTCTTTAGAGATTTTGTTGCAAATTGTTCATAGTTAGCACTGTTCATATAAGTTAGGAATGGTTAGTTAGGTTAATTAGTGATCCTGGTGGGATACCGTCCCCAGGGTTTAAACCCTATCCTTAGGGTGGGGTGTCTATTCCCAATAGCAATCCCCATACATGGTGGCTATTGTGCTTAGGAGAAGGGCATGTTAAAGAAAAGTGCTCAATCTGCAAGTCTTTTAAGAAAAGAACACAGGTGTCAAGGTACTTGAGATTCAAGCAGCACCTTATGGAACAGGCCATGAGGTCTGCATTGGTATCAGGGACCTCCACAGAATGTCCGACTAGCTCAGAGAACTTCAGAGCCAGAGCGACCCAATGTTGCTTGGCCAGACTCTGATGGCTCGCCCAGGAGAAAGAAATTGCTTTCCTTCCTTGGGTCCTCTGAGAAAAAGATCTTTCAAAACGGAATGCAGCGCCTCCAGACCTTGGGTAGAGTTATCCTCCTCTTCCAGGACGAGTGCAGACTGGCACCGTGATCCTTCGGGTATGCGAGATGGAGCAGGGCCACCTACCTGCTCTCCAGTACCAAGGCATCATCAGTTTGGCACTGTACTGTTGGCTCTGGCACTGTCCATGGGACGCCCATTGAGTCTGGTACCAATCACATTGGCACAAATGTTTCCACACCACTGGCATACCAGGCAGCATTGGACTTGTTTTCCTCTCTGTTTCTAATTCCTGCCTATGAAAGACTGAACCTGATTTTGGTCTGAGGTGTAGGCCAATTAACAATAGCTTCCACTTTCTAGGGATTAGAAGAGATTTCCCCACTCTCTACCCAATGTCCCAAATAAAGAACCTTGGCTGCTCCTATTTTATATTTAGATGCCTTTACAGTAAGGTCTGCATCTCTGAGTTTTGACTATACAGTCTCCAAATGTCTCTTGTTGCTAAATATTGCTTTATCATCAATATAAACTTGAGCAATTCTTGTAATCTGTTTAACAGTTGCTTGATGAACCTCTGAAAAGTGGCTCCTGCATTGATCAATCCAAAAGATAACATTTTGAACTCATAAAATCCAGTATTAGAATAAAAGCAGATATTTTCTGTGCTTCATTATCCTATGGAATCTGTCAGTACCTGTTAACCAGGTCTGTCATGCTCAGATATTTTGCATAGCGCAAAGTATCTAACAAAGTCATGAGTTCTGGACATAGGATATGCATCAGGGTCTGTGACAGCATGAAGTTTTCTATAGTCAATATAAAACCCTTTCTTAGGAACCAACACAAAAGGTGAAGCCCAGAAACTGTCATACTCTATTTATCCCCATATATAGTATATTCTGTATTTATTTATGAATTTGCTTCTGCATTTTTCCAGGGGTTCGGTATGCCCTGGTAGGTGCATATCGGGGTCCCGCAGTGTTGATCTTATGAATCATCTTATAAGTCATTCTTGATATGCTGGAAAAAATACCTTCGTACAACTAGAATTTCTGCCCTTTCAGGCTGTCTCAACTCTTTGTGATGAGTCATCCTAGCATTCTGCCATCAGACCCATGAGGTGTCATGTCTCAGCAGAACAAACCATATGCTCAGTGGCTTCTCTATTGTGATAGGCATTAAGTCTATTTATATGCGCTGTCTGTAGGTCAGCCCTTGCTGTGGGGTTTCTGTATCTGATATACAACCAAATTTTCTTTTTCCACAATCTCAAAAGGTCCCTCCCATGAATTTTGCATTTTGTGCTTCTTTATAGGGCGTAGCGCCAGTACCAGGTCCTCAACCTCAAAAGAGCACTAACAAGCATTCCGGTCATACCATGCCTTCTGTGTGGCCTGGCTATCAGTGAGGTTAGTTTGAAACACTTCTATCACATCCATTCTCTCCTTTCTGAACCTTTGTACACATTCAGTCACTGATTCCCCCTCTGCTTCAGTGCCACCCTCTCAGGAATCTCTGATGAACCCTTACCTTTCTCCCATCCAGGAAATCAAATGGGGAGAATCTTGAGGATTCCACCAGTGATGGGATCCCAGGGGAACAACCTGGAACTATGCTGTGCCCCCTTAACTCTCCAGCCTGGGCTGTCTCTCATAGTGCTTTGCCAGTGACAAGGGGCAAACCCCTCCAGGTGCTTTGATCACTTAGCCACCAGCATACAGAGGCACACCCGGCTAAATTGCATGAATACTCTCCATGTCACGCATGAACTGTACACAGGGAAACACCAGTAAATCTCCCAAGCCCCCAGACTTGCACCTCAGACATATACCGTCTTATACTTCTCTTGAGCAGTGCAAGCTTATTAATTGGTTTGCTACTTCGTCAAAGGAAAGTAGACATGTACCAGCCTTTGTAACCTGAGCAGATTTCCCAAGCACTTTAGACAAACTCACTGGTAAGGATAAAACATTAAAATAAGTTTATTAACTACAGAAAGGTAGATTTTAAGTGATTATAAGTGATAGGCATGAAGATTAGAGAAAGAAAATAGAAAGACAGTAAAAAGTAAACACACGTTCTAAATCCTAAACTTTTAGATTAAGCAAGAGTTGAATCAAACAGCTTTTCTCACCCCACTGGATGTTGCAGGTAAGTTACTGTTTTTAATACACAGGCTGAATTTCCTTCTCAGCCTGGGACTGGTCTCCTCAGTTCAAGTCTTTGTCTTCCCAGTGTTCTTGCCTTCACCGTAGGTGGGGGAAGAGAGAGATTGTCTCATGATGCCACTGTCCCTTATTTTATACTCTTAATCCATGTCCCTAGAAAGGTACTGGCCCAGGCATGTCTTGGTGGGCCTTGCTGAGTCACAGAGTTGAGCAATCCCCATTGTGTGGTGCTTGCGCAACTCTCTCTCTTATTGAGTTGTAGATCTTTTGTTTACAATTCTGCTGCTGGTCAATAGTCGTTTAATGCCTGGCTGAGTGTGTCCTTTGTTGTTACTGGAGAACTAGCAGGGGGTGACTCCCAGACTCACAACATATTTCAATAACAACCATATAGCAAAATATCATAATTTCATACAAAATAGCGATATACATATTTTGACAGAACAATGAGTTTCAGCAGATCATGATGTTTCATATGGTATCTTATATGGCATGCTTTTTATGGAATATCACAACCATATATGAATGATGAATATGGGGATTACAAGGTGCTACTTTGAGGTACAGCATGTCACACTTGCCTATAGGCAAAAAACAGGTAGTGTAACATTTCATCCCAGTCACTTGCCCTCTTGTTTGCGTACATTTCCAGCATAGACTTTAGTGTCCCAGTGAATCTTTCAACCAAACCATTTGTTTCTGGGTAATAGGGGGCACCCCTCAGTTGTTTTATCCTACACAATTCACTGAATAACTGAAACATGAAATTTGACCCACAATCAGATAAAGTCTCTTTATGAAAACTATCATGTTTTGAGATGCAGTTCAGACTGGTAACGGATTGTGGCACTGCCTACCCCGTAACCCTGGATGCCTTAAAATGCTCTCTTGCTGTAGCTCCCTCTCTGGACACTCTCTGCCAGCTTACAAGCATGCACTGAGTGTCTGGTTCAGCAACTTTGACTCCAGCAGCCTGCTTGTTATACCATAGTAGCAATCTGGTCTCCACCAGCCTTGATACTATTGGCCAAGTGACCCCAGCACATTCCCAGTGCCAAATTTCCCCAAACTTGCCTGTCTTCAGCTTAGGGTTGCCAATGTTTTATTGGCTGAAAACCGGACCCCAAAGCCCCAACACTGCTCCGCCTCTTCCCCATGGCCCCAGGGACGGGAACTGCTGCAGCCTGACTCGGAACCTGCCTGCCTGCAGTTAGGAGGTGGCCCCAGCTGAGCAGGGGCTGGTGCAGGTTGATGACCCTGCGGCCCCCCCGCCATCCTACGGTAACCGAACTTTTTGTCAAAAGCCAGCAGACCGGCCAATATACATTTCTTTTTGTAGGACTAACCTGCTTATCAGCTCTACTTAGATTGCTTGGTCTATACATATTTTAATAAGATATTTCCAGCACACCAACATAACTCTTTACATGCTAACCATACATACTGTGATAGACCCAGACCAGTTGGGAACAGCAGAGTAGCAGAAGGGAGATATACTGGCCACTGGATAAGTAGTTTTCTGTTCCCTGAGTGACCAGAGCAGGGGCTGCTCCAGGCTAATAGGTCACCTGACTCCAATTAACCTGCTAAGAGTCAGGTGAGGCAGTTAAGCACCTGACTCTAATTAAGGCCCCTCTGATGCTATAAAAGGGCTCACTCCAGTCAAGCCAGGGGGAGCCACGGAGCCAGAGGAGAGGAAGTGTGTGAGAGGAACTGGGAGCACGAGGTGTGCAAAAAGCTGAGAGTGAGTAGGCGTACTGCTGGAGGACTGAAGAGTACAAGCGTTATCAGACATCAGGAGGAAGGTCCGGTGGTGAGGACAAAGAAGGTGTTGGGAGGAGGCCATGGGGAAGTAGCCCAGGGAGTTGTATGTGTCGTGCAACTGTACCAGGAGGCACTCTAAACAGCTGCAGTCCACAGGGCCCTGGGCTGGAACCCGGAGTAGAGGGCGGGCCCGGGTTCCCCCCATACCTCCCAACTCCTGATCAAACACAGGAGGAATTGACCTGGACTATAGCTTCTACCAGAGGGGAAGGTTTCGGGACTGTTTCCTGACCCACAAGATGAATCTGTGAAGCGAGCAAATCCGCCAATAAGCGCAGGACCCACCAAGGTAGAGGAGGAACTTTGTCACAATACATCACACAAGAATATTAATAACTAGAATTTCATCAGTTTTCATATGGTACCTTCTTTGGATAAATATTATGACAACCATGTGTTATGTCATAGATTTGTCAGGCATGGTAACAGTTATATAGTTACAGACAGTGAATCTTTTGCCAGTGTACGACCCTGCAGGACTAGACCATGTGACCACGGGGGTTCTACATCACCACTTGAAGCTTAGGTTGGGTTTCCACTGGAGGACCCTGTGAAGTTAGGCTTGTCAGGAAGTATTGTCCAGCAGGGCCTGAGTGGCGGCCCCTCACAGCCCACTCATTGGCTGATGCTAATATTTAAGCTAGGATCCCATCATGAGTAGCTGTCTGAGCAACAATGCAGACTGCCTGTCTGTTTCCATTCCAGACCCTGGACTTCAGCAAGGCTTTTGATATAGTCCCACATAATATTCTGATAGGTAAGCTGCAGAAATTCAGGCTCAACAGAACTACCATTAAGTGGATACATAATTGGTTAAACAACCACAAACAAAGAGAAACTGTTAATGGAATGATGTCAGATTAGAAGGCGGTCTCAAGTGAGGTTCCACCGGGATCTGTTCTGGCTCCGGTATTTAACATCTTAATTAATGACCTGGATGTAGGAATAGAGAGCATACTAATCAAATTTGCAGATGACACAATGCTAGTGGGGGGATTGCAAACACTTTGGAAGATAGAATAAAATTCAAAGGAATCTTGATAAATTGGAGAACTAGACTAGACAACTAAATGAAATTCAGCAAAGACAAATGTAAGGTGCTACACTTAGGGAAGAAAAATCAAATGCACAAATACAAAATGGGGAATAACTAGCTTGACAGCAGTACTGCTAGGAAGGATCTGGGATTTATCATGGATCACAAGCTCAACATGAGTCAACAATGCAATGTTGCTGTAAGAGTCTGGTAGAGGTCTCCCTACGGGATTGGGGAGCAGGCAGATACCGGACACAGTGTTGGTATATAATACTCTAAATGCATTTTTTATTGATTACAATATAAACCCCACTCACTCCACATTCACACCCCTTTCATACTACACCAGAGTTCGAAGGTCAGAATGAAATCCCAATGGCCAGTCGAAATTCAGTCTGATCACAAGGTGTGGGGAGCCGGCGTTACAAACCTCTTCTTTTTCAGAGCTCTGGATCGATATCTGACTCCAAATTTCAGATATGTCAGGCAATTATTTATAGACCAGTTCGTCGCATCATCAGCTTTGTTTCTGTTTATGAAGCCTTTCACCCGTCACTCCAGGCAAACAGTTCTGGGCAGGCCACCATAATCTAAGACGTTCCATTTCCCCAATTCTTGCATAACTGCACAGCTGGTGTTATTCCCTTCTCTGCTAATTCTTCATATCCCCCATGGATTTAAAATTTGTTTTTGCACAGACAATTCTTGACCACCCATATCCTTGAATTCTTGCTTTAGCTGCCAGCACGCAACTCATGTACTCATGTCAAACATACAGCATTTATACTAGGCCCATATGGCCTATAGTGTTTTAAAACATATACATCACAACACTGTTGCAAAAAAAGTAAATGCACTATTGCATTAACAGAGGCATAGCATGCAAGTCCTGGGAAGTGATAGTACCTCTCTACTTGGCACTGATTAGGCCTCAGCTGGAGTACTGTGCCCAATTTAGTTCACCACTGTGCAAAAAGGATGTAGAGAAACTGGAAAGGACCCAGAGGCAATTGACAAGAATGATCAAAGGAATGAAATGCAAGCCATATGAGCAAAGGCTGAAGGAACTGGGCATGTTTAGTTTGGAAAAGAGCAGATTGAGGGGGGATATCATAGCAGTCTTCAAATACTTGAAAGGCTGCCATAAAAAAGATGGAGAAAAATTATTCTCTCTTGCCATAGAAAGCAGGACAAGAGGCAATGGGTTCAAACTAGAGCGTAGCAGATTTAGATTGAATCTCAGGGAAAACTTCCTACCTCTAAGAACAGTAGGAGAATGGAACAGACTGCCTAGGGAGGTTGTGGAATCTCCTTCACTGGAGGTTTTCAAAAAGAGGCTGGATAGCCATCTGTCTTGGATGGTTTAGACACAGTATATCCTGCATCTTGGTAGGGGGTTACAGATGATCTTTGTGGTCCCTTCTAACCCTATGGTTCTATGATTCTGTGTTTCTAACCCCAACTCTGCTATTCACCTGCCATCTGCAACTTGTGCCTGACTCCGACTTTCTGATATTCTGACCCCGCTTGACCCTGATCCTGCAATCTGCCTGCAAGTTGGTTCTTGACCCTGACTTCCTGGCATTCTGACCTGGCTCATGCCCAACTCATCTCCTAACTACAATTTAGCAGCTGACCAATGAACGCAGGCTACCTATGATTTGGCCCTGACAGCCAGCAGACATTAAAGGGCACATAGGGTCACTTCAGACAGACACCTTATCAGCCACATCATCAAGATTACTCCAGAAAGAGAAGATCTGGATCTAGTTTTACACAACCAGCCTGTCCTCCTCTACCTTTGGGCAGGCAATCTGTTTGACTTGCTTATCAAGGGCTATTGCCTAATCTATGATTGTGTATTAATTATATTGATTACTTAAGAATTCCCAGTTATCACTTCGAGGTTTGACAGGTTCTTGTCCCAAGATCAGGCCCAGTATTATTAAAATCACTGTTCAGTGGGAACCCCAGTGTGCATGGTCACACTTTAGGAAACTTTCTGTATTTGCAATAGTTTTATTAATACATTTAGCAAAGTCACAAACACTCTTAGGTAGAGATACAGAATGTACATCTAAACATCCGCACACTTACACCATCCCTTGCAGAACAACCTGAAATGTTAGCCATTATCTTCTTCATCACCATCATCTTCCTCATCACCATCGCCAGTGGCCATCATCCCGGCACCTCCCGAGGGTTACATCTTTCCCTCCCAGGGCTGGCTCTACCATTTTTGCTGCCCCAAGCACCCGAACTGCCGAAGCAAAAAAAAAAAAAAAGCCGCCGGACTGTGCCACCCCAAGAATGGATGGAATGCCACCCCTTAGCATGTGCTGCCCCAGGCACGTGCTTGCTCCGCTGGTGCCTGGAGCTGGCCCTGTTCCCTCCTCAAGCACACAGGCTGGAATACAATTTTTATGATATGTTATGCTGATGCCAGTATGCCTAATACATATTCAATAGGGGTTTCTCCCCTCTTTATTATTTGTATTTCCTCACCCTACTAAAGTTGGGTTGTCCTGCTCCTATATGTTAGTATATTAATGATCTCAACTTATCATAGATGTCAGTTCATTGCCATGGCACTCCTGTAATCAGACATCTGCAGATGTTCCTATCCTAAAATATCCAAAATCTGGTGTTAGTTCATATTCCTGTGATTGCCTGGCATCGTTATGTACAAACTTCCCCCTTAAATCCTCTATTCCCAGTTTTCCAAAACTTAGGGGTGACCATTTATCTGTGCCAAATTTCATAGGCCTCAAATCTTATGCTAACTGCTGAAGCAAGTATCTTACAAGAGACAGGCCTGTAGGTTCCTTGTGTTACAGCTAAATAAAATAAATAGTAACATTAGCTCTATAGGCTACAGAGCAGCAGATCATTTGTGAACATCCTATTCCCATCGATTCAAAGACAGGCTGTCTTGCTTCTACAGTGTATGGGAAGCAATAATGTTAGAAAGATGGGTCCTAAGAACTGTAGGATCAGGTGATGCCATGCAATTTCTGTCCATCGCCACCCTCCCACCTCTCTACCCCATCCCTTTTCAGGGACCCATCTCATGAGTCACTATTTTTGCAGTAGGTCCAAACTCTGTGTGCTCTGGGTACTCTACAGGAGGTTTGTTGGAAAGAGTTTCTTCTACTGGTACTTCCTGATCCCCAAGTCCAATCTCCGCCATTTCACCACATACATCAAATACATCAAATTTAATGTGGTTACCCTTGCTACTATTCTTCCTGCACTGAATTGCGATGAGTGATTTGCTGCTTTCGATCTCTAGGACGATTATTTCCAAGTGGCTATCTTCCCAGGTTACAAGAAGTTCAGCAGATTTCTCTTTACTGGTCAACACTGTCAGTACATGGTTCTCTTCTTTGGCCTATCATCAGCCCCGTACATCTTTACCAAATGCATGATGATGACAGCAGTCTTTTGGAGTTCATGTATTATTGTACTTAGACAATTGGCTGGTGAGAGGCAGATCCAAGGAACAAGTCTTCAGTCATGTTCAGGTCACACTGGACCACTTCAATAGATTGGGATTGATTCTGAACACACCAATGTTAACCTTGAATCCAACTCAAAAAATCAAGTTCATTGGGACCCTACAAGTTTGAGGGCCTTTCTCCCATGCGAATGTTTGAAGCAAGATTGCATCTTGTCCTTTTCAGTCATGGTTGAGGTTTGTCTATTGCCCAAGTTGCCAGTCATTGGATAGGCTTGTTCAAGTGTCTCCAGAGATAGTAGACTCATTACAGTGGTGAACAGAACAATGTGTGCCAGGGTGTTTGCTTTACCTGTTCTCCGCTGGCTAGAAGAGTAGTCATCGATTCCTCTACAATAAGTTGGGGAGTGCATTTGGGAGCACTGAAAGTTCAAGGCTTGTGGTTGGAATAGGATCACATTAGGGCACAGTAATCCATATGCTCACCAACAATATGACTGCAATGTATTATGTGAACAAGTAGGGAGGAGCCTGCTCTAACCAGCTACATCAGGAGGCAATACATTTATGGCATTTCTGCATCAGGGAGAGCATCATTCCCTCAACAGCTCACTTATTCTGTGGTCCAGAATCATTTGGCAGATCACCTCAGCAGGAATTTCTCCCAGGATCACGAGTGGTCTCTGAAATCCAAGGTGCTGAGGTCCATCTTCACAGAATGGGGCATCCTGGCTATCAACTTGTTTTCAATGAGACACAACAGGAAGTACCATCAGTTTTGCTCTTGAATGGGTTTAAATCCAAGCTCCTTAACTCAAGCCTTCCACCTCAATTGAGGTTTGGCTGTGATCCCAGTGATCCCACAGGCTCTTATCCCAGTGATCCCACAAGCTGAAGTTGGATCAGGCCAAAATGATTGTCATTGCCTCAGCTTGGCCAAGGCAGTGTTGGTTCTCCAACCTACTCAGTGTATTGGTTCAGCCTCCCATCTCTCTTCCTCTTCATCCCAACCAACTAACTCAGCAGTATGGTCAAGTTTTGCCTGTAGCACTCACATCTCATGGCGTGGATGCTACATTGCCAGATGGGGAGGAGAAACGATATTCAGAAGCTGTTCAAGGGGTGTTGCTTAACAGCAGGAAGCCTTCTATTGCAGTGGCTTATTTAGCCTAGTGGAAGTAATTTTCAGTTTGGTCATTTGCTCAGGGAATTCAGACGATGCAGGACTGTATTCAGGACGTTTTGAACTACTTCTTACACCTTCAGTCTTCTGCTCCACTGCACAATTGGTTGATGGTTTAGAGTGATCTTGGCATTTCATCTGCCCATCCAAGGGAATGTATGCAGTGTTGTTGTAGCCATGTTGGTCCCCGGATATTAGAGAGACAAAGCGGGTGAGGTAATATCTCTTATTGGACCAACTTCTGTTGGCAAGAGAGACAAGCTTTTGAGCTTACACAGAGCTTAAAGCTTGTCTCTCTGACCACAGAAGTTGGTCCAATAAAAGGTATTACCTTACCCTTCTAAGGGAAAACAGTTTTCTTAAACCTCATGATGGTGAGATTTCTAAGGGGAGTCATTCTTCTCCACCCACCTGGGAAATAGCCAGTTCCCTTGTGTGGCCTTAATACTGTCCTGGCTGCTTTTATGGGTCCTCTATTCAAGGCCCTGGGAACTTGTTCTCTGTCCCTCCTGTGCCAGAAGACAGTCTACCTTATGACAATAACATCTGCAAGAAGAGTATGCGAGCTACAGGCTTAATGGCAGAGTCTCTGCACATGCACGTTTTCAAGGACAAAGTGGCTCTATAGCCATGTCCAAAATTTTTGCCAGAAGTGTTTTCACAGTTTCACCTGAACCAGCTAATTAATAATATAATAAGATATACCTATCTCATAGAGCTGGAAGGGACCCTGAAAGGTCATTGAGTCCAGCCCCCTGCCTTCACTAGCAGGACCAAGTACTGATTTTTGCCCCAGAGTCCTAAGCGGCCCCCTCAAGGATTGAACTCACAACCCTGGGTTTAGCAGGCCAGTGCTCAAACCACTGAGCTATCTCTCCCCTTGATAATTTATTTACCAGTGTTCTTTGCTGAACTGCAGTTGAATGCGAATGAACAGTGACTTCCCATATTGGATGTGAGACAGTGCTGGGTGTTCGACCTTGACCGAACTAAGCCTTTTTGAGCATCGCCTGTTTGTCTCCTAGCAGATCGAATGAAGGGTCAGGCAGTCTCGGTGAAAATGATTTCCAGATGGATAACTTCTGCATTACATCAGCATATGAAGTAGCTCAGACCATGCCTTCACAGAGATTGGCTCTTTCAATGAGGGCCCAAGCAACATCATTAGCATTCCTCAATTTTCAGCATTGGACATTTGCAGGGCTGTTACCTGGTCTTTTATACATACATTTAACCAGGGATTATGTGATTACTATTGTGTCTAGGTCAGAGACAAACTCTGGGAAGGCAGTCCTGCAGACATTGTTTAAGTAGACTCTAAGCCCCATTTCCTACGAATACTGTTTGTGAGTCATCTAAGTGGAACACACATCTGCAGCCACTTGAAGAAGAAAAGATAGGTACTTACCTTTATTTTAACTGTTGTTCTTCAATATGTGGGTATTACGTTCCCCTCTTGTGTTATCTGGATCGGTGATCTGCTAGGTCACTCCAATCCTTGACTCTGGGAGCCAGCCTTACCTTGCACTGCTGTGAGAACCCCCACTCCTGGGCTGTTCACACACAGCCTCTGGCATGTAACCTGCTCCTTGGATTGTGCAACCGAATGACAGTAGCCAATATCTCCGGTCCCAGACACAACCCTAGGAACTTCCACCTTGCAGTGTCCAGTTATGCCCGCTGGACGCTGCAAGCTTATATGAGTTCGTCAATTTAACAAAGAAATTGATGTGTACCAGGCTTGTTATCCCAAGCAGAATCTCTGACATGCTTCAAACCAAACGCACTGCTTCAGGTAGAATAAACAAACAGATTTATTAACTATAAAGATAGATTTTAAGTGATTATAAGTCAAAGCATAACAAGTCAAATTTAGTCAAATGAAATAAAAGCAAAACGCATTCTAAGCTGATCTTAACACTTTCAGTGCCCTTACAAACGTAGATGTTTCTCACCACAGGCTGGCTGGTTGCCCTTCAGCCAGGCTCTCCCCTTTGATCAGCGCTTCAGTCACTTGGTGGTGATGTCTGTAGATGGAGGCGGAAGAGAGAGCAGGAGCATGGCAAACATCTCTCCCTTTTATCATGTCCTTTCTTCCCCCTTGGCTTTGCCCCCGCCCCAGAGTCAGGTGAGCATTACCTCATTGCGGTCACAAACTGACCAAAGGAAGGGCGGTGACTCACTCGAGAGTCCAACAGATCCTTTTGTTGCTGCCTAAGCCTGCATCCTTTGTTCTTGTGAGGCTGGGCTGGGTTTGTCCCATACATGCCCTGATGAGGTGTTAACTGCCTCTCTGCTCTTGGAGAGTTTTTGCCTGGGCTTATTTTAAGCCATGAAGACACATTTTCAGCCTCATAACTATATACATGAAATTCTAACCTATAACATTACTATACCATTATTGTAACAACAATTACTATAACATCACTATAACAACAATGCTCAGTGCATCATGAGCCTTCTGAAGACACCCAACATGAAAAACTCTGCATTGGATACCACACAATCATTTTACAAGGATGAATATGGGGGTGCTTGGTGTTCCCCTGAATACAGAGCATCACAGTGGCTGCAGACGTGTATTCCCTGGACCACTCTCCATCCCCTCTGTATTGGGGTCTGTATTTTTGATCTTTGGTGCAAAGGAACTGAGGGTGGTCAGGGCGGCGCTGCCCTTATATAGCCAGGGGAGGAGATAGAGCCACAGGGCATGAATGTCCCTTCCTCCCATATACTGCTAGTAAGAGAGCAGTAAGCTCTCTCTCTCCCCGTTTTACACACACACACACACACACACACACACACACACACACCCCAAGCTAATTCTCTAAAGGCTGGAAAGGAAGCCAAAAGATGGACTGATTATTATTTATTTTTTAATACTTGGGTGTAGACCACAAGGTACTGCTAATATAACATAACTAGAGTACATGGTACAACACTACACTGGCTCCAATCATTCCTCTCTAGCACAACCCAGAGAGTTCAGATGAAAACTGCTCCTCTTCCCCAGCAGGGACCCATACCATCTCCCTCTCTCTTCAGAATCAATACAAAGCTACTTGGAGAAAGTGAGATATCCTGGGCTCAACTGTCAGCAATATGCTTACAAGAAGTGGAAGATTGGACAAATGACCAGGGAGGAGTATAAAAATATCGCTCAGGCATGCAAGAGTGAAATCAGGAAGGCCAAATCGCACTTGGAGTTGCAGCTAGCAAGAGATGTTAAGAGTAACAAGAAGGGTTTCTTCAGGTATGTGAGCAACAAGAAGAAAGTCAAGGAAAGTGTGGGCCCCTTACTGAATGAGGGAGGCAACCTAGTGACAGAGGATGTGGAAAAAGCTAATGTACTCAATGCTTTTTTTGCCTCTGTCTTCACAAACAAGGTCAGCTCCCAAACTGCTGCACTGGGCAGCACAGTATGGGGAGGAGGTGACCAGCCCTCCGTGGAGAAAGAAGTGGTTCGGGACTATTTAGAAAAACTGGACGAGCACAAATCCATGGGGCCGGATGCGCTGCATCCGAGGGTGCTAAAGGAGTTGGCGGATGTGATTGCAGAGCCATTGGCCATCATCTTTGAAAACTCATGGCGATCGGGGGAGGTCCCGGATGACTGGAAAAAGGCTAATGTAGTGCCCATCTTTAAAAAAGGGAAGAAGGAGGATCCGGGGAACTACAGGCCAGTCAGCCTCACCTCAGTCCCTGGAAAAATCATGGAGCAGGTCCTCAAGGAATCAATTATGAAACACTTAGAGGAGAGGAAAGTGATCAGGAACAGTCAGCATGGATTCACCAAGGGGAAGTCGTGCCTGACTAACCTAATTGCCTTCTATGAGGAGATAACTGGGTCTGTGGATGAGGGGAAAGCAGTGGATGTGTTATTCCTTGACTTTAGCAAAGCTTTTGATACGGTCTCCCACAGTATTCTTGCCGCCAAGTTAAAGAAGTATGGGCTGGATGAATGGACTGTAAGGTGGATAGAAAGCTGGCTAGATCGTCGGGCTCAACGGGTAGTGATCAATGGCTCCATGTCTAGTTGGCAGCCAGTTTCAAGCGGAGTGCCCCAAGGGTCAGTCCTGGGGCCGGTTTTGTTTAATATCTTTATTAATGATCTGGAGGATGGTGTGGACTGCGCTCTCAGCAAGTTTGCAGATGACACTAAACTGGGAGGCATGGTAGATACGCTGGAGGGTAGGGATCAGATACAGGGACCTAGACAAATTGGAGGATTGGGCCAAAAGAAACCTGATGAGGTTCAACAAGGACAAGTGCAGAGTCCTGCACTTAGGACGGAAGAATCCTATGCACTGCTACAGACTAGGGACCGAATGGCTAGGTAGCAGTTCTGCAGAAAAGGACCTGGGGTCACAGTGGACGAGAAGCTGGATATGAGTCAACAGTGTGCTCTTGTTGCCAAGAAGGCTAATGGCATTTTGGGCTGTATAAGTAGGGGCATTGCCAGCAGATCGAGGGACGTGATCATTCCCCTTTATGCGACATTGGTGAGGCCTCATCTGGAGTACTGTGTCCAGTTTTGGGCCCCACACTACAAGAAGGATGTGGAAATACTGGAAAGAGTCCAGGGGAGGGCAACAAAAATGATTAGGGGTCTGGAGCACATGACTTATGAGGGGAGGCTGAGGGAACTGGGATTGTTTAGTCTCCAGAAGAGAAGAATGAGGGGGGATTTGATAGCTGCTTTCAACTACCCGAGGGGGGGTTCCAAAGAGGATGGAGCTCGGCTGTTCTCAGTGGTGGCAGATGACAGAACAAGGAGCAGTGGTCTCAAGTTGCAGTGGGGGAGGTCTAGGTTGGATATTAGGAAACACTATTTCACTAGGAGGGTGGTGAAGCACTGGAATGCGTTACCTAAGGAGGTGGTGGAATCTCCTTCCTTGGAGGTTTTTAAGGCCCGGCTTGACAAAGCCCTGGCTGGTATGGTTTAGTTGGGAATTGGTCCTGCTTTGAGCAGGGGGTTGGACTAGATGACCTCCTGAGGTCCCTTCCAACCCTGATATTCTATGATTCTATGATTCTGTGATGACCCCAACTTTAGATCTACTCTCCACTGAGGAAACCACTGCCACTACTGAGATTTCAGAGTACCTACAATGCCCACAACCTGGCCATGACAAAGGCTCCAGTAGCAGGGAAAGGCTCTGGCAGAGGATAGGTAGTGGGAAGAGGCTGAGCCTTTCCTCGCTGCCTTGCCTCTGCCAGAGCCTTTCACTGATACGTTTAGCTACACACCACAGAGTGGATGCAGTGTGCTTTTCACTGCGGCATGTAGCTATGTGTACACTACCTACTGCCGAAAGTGGTGTGCAATGTAGTCATAGCCACAGTGACCAGCACAGAAGAGATATTTGCATATTCACAGCATATTTGTTGAAAAAGAAATAACTTTGTACAGTGGCTATGCCAGCCAACCCACAAAACTAGAGCACAAGGGGTCATCAATGGGGAAGATAATGTGATTCTGCTTCAGTAAGCGTACAGTATTCCAGGTAAATTTGCAGACTGTCAGGGGAAGAGAACCTGTAAACTTAGAATCTGTAAGTCATTGAGACACGAATATGGAATCCCACTGAGCCATTTTGAGAGAGAAAGTGCTATGTAAAAACCTAAGATAGATATAATAACTGTAGCTATATTGTGAAAAGTGATATTTAAGAACTCCAACTTCCAAGCTAGTGAATATCTTCTGAAAGATAATGCTCAACAGTTTTCAGTATCATGCCTCAAGTTACTTAAAAGCCATTTTTTAATTATTGAAATAAAAAATCTGAAAAATGTTTTAAATTATGGGGGAAAAAACAACTTTGTTCCTTCTCCAATATAATTAAAACAAAGACCAAACCTGGAAGAAAAAAACTTCACTTTTTGGCTGAGAACAAGCATGAGAAATCTGAGCTCAAGAATAACTTTTTCAGAAAGCTAAAAGCACTTGAAAAGACCAGAAACTGCATTCCTATAAAAGCCTTTGCAGAGGATTCACAGAATGCCGTTAAATTGGTCCAAACATTAAGAGCAGCAGCAAACAAATGTTACTCTTATTTAGAAAAGAAAAAGACTCTGGGCATCACATATAACTGCAGGCGACAGATCCCATGGTCACTGAACATAGTTATCACCCTTCTCCTCGGGGCTTATGATGAAAGAATCTCCTCAACCAATTTTACTAAGTGTTTTGGAGGAAGAGAGGGTGGAATTTTGCCCACGGTGTGTACAGTGAACACTAATGTGCCCTCTGTTTGCTATCACAGTATGTTCTAATAGTTAAAGTAAAATCGTCATATCCTGGACCCAAACCTGGAAGGGGTGAAGGACCCTCCACTCCCACTGTCTTCCAGGATGATGCTATCTGTGAATCCACTTATAACATTTTGTGCTTTCACACTCATTACTGACAGAAGGAAGACCGAGTCCGGGGACATGCAGCCATTGTCACAGCTCGCTGTAAGTGGCTAAGGAAGAAAATTATACAGGCAAGGGAGAGATTGAAACAGGCAAGTATTTCACAGAAATAGTCTTACTTAAACTGGCCAAGTTTGGAAACAATTAGTCAGCAGACAAAGAATGATAAAAAAAGATTGAAAATAGACTGAGATTTCCTATCTGTGATATAGACTTGTAGGGCCAATGGAGCAGTGCAAGAAGTTTTAGACTGGGCTTAACCAGTGTGCAGGATTCCCTCAACAAAGGGCATTGGGTGTGTGTTGAGGCAGGCAATGGGCATGATGGAAAGAGGCTGATGTGTGATGCACTCCACTGATCCTGTACTGGCTGAGTGGTTCCTATCAGGCTTTTTAGCTGGTGCAAGTTGGAACATCCCTGGGGCTGCTTTAACTTGGGTGGAGCCGAAGTGGCCCCCAGACAACCCAGGATTAAGGAAGGTGTAAAGCTGGCTTAGAGCAGGCCTGTCGCAAAGAGGAGGCACTAAGGGGTGCTGCTTTCTCACTTGCTATTTATAGCTGTCTCAGCCAGAGCTCCCAGCACGGAACAGGGTGTTGAGAGAAAATCTCGGCACTTCTGCCATCCTGCCAGCAGTGGCTGCTGGGGGGCTGTGTCCCCTGCAAGGCAGCAGTCTCCACTCAACCTCTGCCACTGCTGTCTGCTGGAGACATCACCAAGGAGAACCAGATGCAGAACAGGGGTCCACCAGGGGCAAAACTGCAGGAGGAGTCTGGGGAGCATGGGGAAGGGAGCCAAAGAAGCTTATGGAGGGGGGCAAAGGGAGGTAGGGCAGAGGTAAGGGAGCAGAAGGAGCTGATGCTCAAGGGGCATAAGGACCTGCAAGCAGTGGGGGAAGAAAGATGATAGGAGTGCAGTGGGCTGAAAGCAGAGTAATGGGGAAGGAAGGGAAAGCCTGAGATCATGGATGAGGGGATGAGAGCTGATAAATTGACTTCAGGTAGGGTTAAAGTCAGAGAGAGCCCAAAGGAGATGGAGGATCTGAAGGGAGAAGGAGAAAAGAGGAAGAGAGAGAGACTAAAGGCTGGGGCCCCGGGTTGGGAGGCGATACCATAGGGAAGAGGAGGTAACCCCTTGTAATTTGGGGAGAGACTCCAGTGAGAGGTGGGAAAGACCCTGAGGATCCCAGAACTGTTGGGAGTGACTCCAGGGAAGAAAGAGAGAAGAGGAGGACCTGCAGGGGAGTGATGGAGGGATTTTAACAAAGGGGGACATGGTAGTGGGGATTACTCGAGGGAAGAGAAGAGGGTTCCCAGGAGAGTTGGGGTAAGAGACTGCAGGAAGTAGGGAAAGAGCCTAGGAGACACAGAAGGGAGGGGAGAGTTCGTACATCCAAAGAGGGATAGAGAGATAGGGACTGCAGAGCAGGAAGACAGTGAGGCTGAGTATTGGAGCTAGTAGAGGGGAAAGAGAAGGGAGGAGGTCTGGGTGGAGGGAGAGATTCAAGTTCAATCCCTTTTTACATAGCCTCAGTCACCTTGTACCTAATCACCTCCCAGGCATTTAAAATCATCCTGTCTGCAAGGTCATCACTAGGTATAGCTGGGGAGGCCCAACTCCCTTTCACACAGTTTCCACAAACCAGCTCCCACCACTCTGTATGGTTCTTTCCTTGAACCCCAGTACTGGCAGAAAGCTGACCTGCTGCACCAACTCTGCAGCTAGCAGCAAATTCTAGTCTGTTCTACTACTGCTGGCTGCCCATTACACTGTGAAGTGAGGGCGGGAAAAGAGATGCCAAGGAGCAGCAGTCCTTTCCTCTCTGCCCATGGCAAGGTCCCCCAGGGTATATGAGGCAGGAGAAGGGAGATATATGCACAAGGGGTGTAGGAGTTAGCTTGATACACAGTCAATGTATCACATGTTAAGTAGATTACAAAATGGCTAACTGATAGATCTCAAAGTAGTTAATGAGGAATCACCATTAGGGTTGTTTCTAGTGTGTCCCTCAGGGATCGTTTTTGGGGCAAATACTATTCAATATCTTTATCAATGATCTGTATGAAAATATAAAATAATTGCTAGTAAAGTGACAGAGACTGGTGAAATGGCAATGATAGGGACAGGTCAGTTCTACAGAGAGACCTGGATTGCTTAGTAAACTGGGTACAGTCAAACAAGGTGCATTTTAATAGGTCACACATTCATGGAGACTGTATTTTGGAAAGCAGTAACTCAGAAAATCACTTAGGAGTCATGGTGGATAATCAATTGAACATGAGTTCCCAGCTTAATGCTGTGGCTCTGAGGGCTAATGCGATCTTTGGATGTGTAAACAAAGGAAATACTGAGTAAGGAGGAGTTATAATCTCTGTGTACTGTGTTGGTGAGATCATTACTAAAATATAATGTCCAGTTCTGGTGTCCAAAACTCAAAAAGGATCTTGGGAGGGGAAAAAGGATTCAGAATGGAGCTCCAGCTATGATTTGTGGTCTTGAAAACCTGTGCAACATAAAAGGCTGAAGAAGCTCAACCTATTTATCTTTTATCTATTATTTTAAGAGGCAACTTGATCACAGTATCATCAGAAATCTTCCTGTACAGGGAGATGGCTCTGTAATCTAGCAGAAAAAGACAAAACAAGATCCAATAGCTGGAAGCTGATGCTAGACAAATTCAGACTGGAAATAAGGTGCACTTGTTTATCAGTAAGGGGAAACAGTCATTGGAACAACTTACCTAGAGATGTGGTAGAGTCTCTGTCACATGAAGTTTTAAAATCTAGATTGGATGTCTTTTTTTTAAGAGAGATGCCCTAGATCAACCACAAGTTCTCTTTTGAATGCTTGTCCATATTCCTATTTATGGGGCATGTGCACCTGAGTTTGGAGTCTTTTGGCCAGCAGCTGGGCCTGAGCAAGGACCCCTTGCTGGGAGCAAAACCGATGGCACTTTCTGTTTCGCCTGGTGGCAAACAGATCTACCTGGGGAGTTCCCCACCTCTGGAAGATTATGCAGGCCACCTCTGGGTGGAGCAACCACTTGTGGTCAGGGGAGAAGTCCCTGCTGAGGTGATTTGCTAGGGCATTCCTGATAAGACCCCGCAAGTCCATGTGGACCAAGGGGAACGGCCTGCTGGACCACCAGTGGTTGTTGTGGAACCCGTGGTACCAGCCTCTTCCTCGTTGTCACCAAACAAGACCATCACGGAGCCCCCTCACCTAGTTCCTCCAGATGACACTAAGGCACACCAGGAGTTGTTGAAGACGGACGCGCCCAAGCTTGGCCTGCAGGCGGAGACTGCAGGAAGTAGGGAAAGAGCCTAGGAGACACAGAAGGGAGGGGAGAGTTCGTACATCCAAAGAGGGATAGAGAGATAGGGACTGCAGAGCAGGAAGACAGCGAGGCTGAGTATTGGGGCTAGTAGAGGGAAAAGAAAAGGGAGGAGGTCTGGGTTCAGGGAAAGATTCAGGTTCCATATCTTTTTACATAGCCTCAGTCACCTGCTCCTCTCTGGGTTGTCCTCTGAGGCTCAGCAGTTGATTCAGGACCTCCCCTTTGATGGTCAGGCTCTGTTTGCGGAGCAGATGGACAACAAGTTACATGGGCTGAAGGACTCCCGAACCACCCTAAAAACCCTGGGGCTCTACGTTCTGGGCCCGGCACATAAGTGGTTCAAACCGCAACTTCCCCAGGGACAAGAGAGCCGGCCCCGGCAGGACCCACCGTACAAAAAGCCTAAGGGCTACAGATGATGCACGAGTCACCCACCCCCACTCTCTGCCTAGTCAGGCTCAACCCGCTCCAAGCAAGGAGCTAAAAAGTCTTTTTGAGGGTTCGCCCTGGGGCGACCTACCAGTCTGTTTCCTGGATCCTATTTTCCCAATTTTTTGCAACCGCCTTTCCTCCCAGCATAGTCAGCGATAACTTCGGACTGCTGGGTCCTCAGTACAGTGGCACACAGCTACACCCTCCAATTTATTTCCACCCCTCCCCACCCCTCTCCAGGGACCCTTCTCACGAGAATCTTCTTAAGCAGGAGGTTCAGAGGCTCTTACAGCTGGGGGCAGTGGAGGAGGTCCCGCCTCCTTACTGGAACATGGGTTTGTATTCCCTGTATTTTCTGATCTCAAAGGCCACAGGTGGTCTCCGTCCCATCCTGGACCTTCGAGACCTCAACAGATACCTAAGGAAGCTAAAGTTTCGCATGTTCTCCCTGGCCTCCATTATCCCCTCCCTGGATCTGGGAGACTGGTATGCCACCCTCGACCTGAAAGACTCATATGTTCACGTAGCAATCTTCCCAGGACACAGACGCTTTCTCCGTTTTACGGTTGGCTCAGCCCACTACCAGTTTGCGGTCCTTCCATTTGGCCTGGCTACAGCACCAAGGGTGTTCACCAAGTGTATGGTGGTAGTCGCGGCCTACCTGAGGCATCGGGGTATCCAGATTTACACGTACCTCGATGACTGGTTGATCAAAGGCAGCTCCAAGGCTCAGGTCGAACGCAACGTCACTACACTACAAGCCACGTGCTGCTCCTTGGGACTACTGGTCATCCACGAAAAGTCCACGTTAGTTCCAGTTCAAAGGATAGAATTCATCCGGGCCATGCTCGACTCGACCCGGGCAAGAGTGTTCCTGCTGTTAGACAGGTTTCAGGTCCTGACGGACCTCATCGCAGAAGTGTCTGTATTTCCCCTGACAATGGCCAGAGTGTGCCTGTGCCTACGAGGCCACATGGCAGCTTGCACATACATGGTCCGTCATGCCAGGCTCCGCATGCAGCCCTTGCAGCAATGGCTGGCGTCGACCTATTCCCAATCCAGGGGCTACCTGGAAAACATCATAACCATTCCTCCGGTGGTTCTCACCTTGCTGTGGTGGTGGACCGATCTCAAGAAGGTCCTGGAAGGAGTCCCGTTTGACAGTCTGTTGAGCTAATGTCGGATGCTTCGGACCTCAGTTGGGGGGTGCACCTCGGACATCTCTGGACCCAGGGGATGTGGACCCCGGAGGAGACAACGTTACACATAAATGTCAAGTTGCTCAGAGTGGTCCAGCTGGCCTGCGGGGTTTTCCTGCCGCACCTGTGGTGCAAATCCTGACAGACAATATGGCCTCAATGTTCTACATCAACAGGCAAGGAGGAGCGCGCTCGTCGGCTCTCTGCCAAGAGGCTCTCTGTGTTTGGGACTTCTGCATCGACCACGGCATCCATCTGCAAGCTGGTCACCTCCCCGGCATCAGGAATGCCCTAGCAAATCACCTCAGCAGGGACTTCTCCCCTGACCACAAGTGGTTACTCCACCCAGAGGTGGCCTGCATAATCTTCCAGAGTTGGGGAACTCCCCAGGTAGATCTGTTTGCCACCAGGCGAAACAGAAAGTGCCATCGGTTTTGCTCCCAGTAGGGCCTAAGCAAGGACCCCTTCTCCGTTGCTTTCCTCCTGTCATGGGCCACAGGTCTGAGGTACGTGTTCCCTCCGATCCCTCTGGTCAGCTGGGTCCTAGTTGAAGATCAAGAGGGACAAGGCACAGGTTATCGTGATCACCCCTGCGTGGCCTCGCCAGCAATGGGTTCGGCATGCTCATGAACATGGCGGTGGCCCCTCCCTGACCCCTTCCCTATCGCCCGGACCTGCTGTTACAGGATCATGGTCAGCTCCTACACCCCAACCTCGAGTCTTCACACCTCTCGACATGGATGCTCCGTGGTTGAACGCGGAGGAGTGTACTTGCTCAGAGGAGGTCCAGCAGGTCCTCCTTGGAAGTAGGAAGCTATCCACAAGGCTAACTTACCTGGCCAAGTGGACGAGGTTTTCCTGCTGGGCGTCGGAGCGTGGCATTTCTCCCTCGCGTTCCTCAAGGCAGTCCATCTTGGACTACTTACTGCACCTCAGGGTCTGGTGCATTCTTCCATTAGAGTGCACCTTGCGGCCATCTCCATGTTCCACCAGCTGATCCAAGATCAGACAGTCTTTTCTGACGACATGATTGTCAGGTTCCTAGGGGGCCTCAAGGGGCTTTACCTGCAGGTATGGGCCCCTGTCCCGCAGTGGGACCTTAACCTGGTCCTCTACAGGCTCACTGGCCTGCCTTTCGAGCTGCTGGGCTCCTGTTCCTTTTCCTACTTGTCCTGGACTCGATGGCACCGGAACCGAGCCAGCATACGGCACCTGCTCCGCCGGCGCACCACTCCCCAGCACTGTCACTAAGCCGGCACAGAGGGGACATAAGGCCGCAGTCCGGGGCAGAAGGCAGCGATCCCGGTCCTGAGGGCATCAGTACCGATCCCGGTCGGTGAGGAGCCGCTCTCCAGCCTCCTGACGGCACTGTGCCACGACACTGCCTTGGCCTTCAAGGTCGGTGTCCTCGGAATCTGAGGTCGACTCAGGCTGCTCCAGCTATGCCTGCAGGGCGCCAGTTAGCAGGCAGCCCCAAACCGCATGGCATCCCCAGTGGAGCCCGCCAGGACAATGGCCCTTTTGGACACCATGGGCCTATCATTAGCAGCAAGGGACCTCCTCCAGAGCTTCGAGGTCCGGCTATTCGGTGCATTGGTCCCGGTCCCCACACAGGCACCCCTCCACACCCAAGGAGGCTATGGTATCCAGGCTGCCAGACGCTTCTCCGGAACACCGGCGAGCGGAAGTGGCACCGAGCCCGGGGCCGTCCCGGGGACAATCAACCAGGCAGGGCTCGGACGTGCCCCCGGCCTATGATGAGGGGCAAGAAGAGCAGGTGGAGGAGGCACAGCAGGCCCTCACCTCCTCATCCTCCCCAGACGAAGCTGTGGTGGGCCCGGCAGTGTCGGGGCCTCCTCCGATTGACCACAGGGCACATCAGGAGCTGCTCCTCAGGGTCGCCCAGAACTTGGGCCTATAGGCAGAGGAAGCGGTGGAGCAGGAGGATCCATCCATCTTGTAGCGTCATACCTCCCGGGGGAGCAAAACAAGCTAGCGGACAGCCTCAGCAGGTCATACCGCATGCACAAGTGGTCGATGAGATCGGACATCTTGCAATCAGTCTTCCAGAAGTGGGGGTTTCCCCAAATGGACCTCTTTGCCACCAAGGACAACAGCCAATGTCCACAGTTTTGCTCGTTCCAGAACCACAGTCCGGGCTCGGTCGCAGATGCATTCGCGATCCCTTGGAGCAGGAGTCTGAAGTATGCCTTTCCTCCACTCCCACTCATCCACAGAGTCCTCCTCAAAGTTCGCAGGGACAAGGCGATGATAATTTTGATCGCCCCAGCTTGGCCTTGTCAGCACTGGTTTACAACCCTGCTAGAGCTGTCAGTGGCTGCCACGATTGCCCTGCCCCTGCATCTCATGGCGTGGAAGCTCTCTGGCTAAACGCTATGGAGAGCCAGTGCTCTCTTCTGGTACGGCAGATTCTCCTTGGCAGTAGGAATCCTTCCACTAGGGCGGCCTACCTTGCTAAGTGGAAAAGATTCTCCTGCTGGTGTGAGCCTAAGCAGATACAGCCACTCCAGGCCACTATTCCAGTCGTCCTAGAATATCTCCTGCACCTCAAACATCAGGGTCTCGCTCCTTCCTCAGTCAGAGTGCATCTAGCTGCCATTTCAGTGTTCCACCCGGGGGAATCCGGATTCTCTGTGTTTTCTAACCCCATGGTGGTGCGGTTCCTCAAGGGACTGGAGAGAGTGTTCCCCTACTCACGCCCGCCGGTCCCTCCCTGGAACCTTAATCTGGTCCTTTCCAAGCTTATGGGGCCCCCGTTCGAGCCCCTGGCCTCTTGCTCTCTCCTTCACCTCTCCTGGAAGGTGGCGTTCCTGGTGGCCATTACGTCGGCGAAGAGGGTGTCCGAGTTCAGGGCCCTAACCTCAGAGCCTCCTTATACAGTTTTTTATAAGGACAAAGTGCATCTCAGGCCACACCCTAAATTCCTTCCTAAAATAGTCTCACGATTTCATATGGGACAGGACATTTGTTTGCCAGTGCTCTTTCCTAAACCACACACGGACCCGAGTCACCGTAGCCTGCACACTCTGGATGTCCAAAGGGCCCTGGCGTTCTATTTGGAGTGAACTAAACCTTTCCGCAAGTCGACACAGTTGTTTGTCGCCATAGTTGATAGAATGAAAGGGATTCTGGTCTCGGCGCCACATATATCATTGTGGATTGCGGACTGCATCCGTGCGTGCTATGAGCTCGCCAAGGTTCCAGCCCTGGTGATCACAGCTCACTCGACGAGGGCACAAGCATCCTCAACAGCTTTCCTGGCGCACGTCCCAATCCAGGAGATCTGTAAAGCAGCCACCTGGTCATTGGTGCACACATTCACAGCCCACTACGCAGTCAACCAGCAGGCCAGAGATGACGCGGCAGTTGGCAGAGCTGTTCTTCAGTCATTTGCTCCATGACTCCTACCCTCCTCCTATGGTGAGCTTATGAGTCACCTAATGTGGAATCGACGTGAACAAGCACTCGAAGAAGAAAAAACGGTTACCTACCTTTCGTAACTGTTGTTCTTCAAGACGTGTTGTTCACGTCCATTACACTTCTCACCCTCCTTCCCCTCTGTCGGAGTCTCTGGCAAGAAGGAACTGAAGGGGGGGTCGGGTCGGCAGGGGTATATATGCACCAGCATAGAGGCACCACTCTAGGGGGCTCCCCTGCCGACCTGACGGGAGCCGCTAAGGGAAAAAATTTCCAATGTCCGTGCACGCACACCTAATGTGGAATGGATGTGAACAACACATCTTGAAGAACAACAGTTACGAAAGGTAGGTAACGGTATTTTTAGGACACTAAAATCAATCAGGTTCTTAAAAGAAGAACTTTATTATAAAGAAAAAAGTAAAAGAATCACACCTGCAAAATCAGGATGGAAGGTAACTTTACCAGGTAATAAAAAGATTTAAAACACAGAGGACTCCCCTCTGTCCTCAGCTTCACAATTACAAAAACAGGACTAAAACTACCTTTGTAGCATAGAAAAATTCACAAGCCAAAACAAAAGATAACCTAATGCATTTCCTTGCCTTACTTACAATTTCTGTAATTTTAGATGGATAATTCCAGGTTTGTTTTCAGGAGATGTTGTACCTGCTTGGTCTCTCCATCCATCCGGAGAGGGAACAAACAAAGAGAGCCACAAACAAATTCTCTCCCCCCTCTTCCCCGTCTCCAGATTTGAAAGTATCTTCTTTCCTCATTGGTCCTTCTGCTCAGGTGCCAACTATGTGATTTGAGCTACTTAACCCCTTACAGGTAAAGCGATTCAGTATAGCTGCCAAGGAGGGATCTTATGCTACCCTTTTCTTTATATTTATGACAGGGCTGGTGCGGGATAGATATGCCCTGTCACAGGGAGCTTCATAGATCATAAAACAATAGGGTTAGAAAGGAGCACAAGGGTCATCTAGTCCAACCTCTTGCCAAGATGGAGGATTTGTTCTGTCTAAACCATCCAAGACAGATGGCTATCCAGACTCCTTTTGGACACCTCCGGTGAAGGAGATTCCACGAGCTTCCAGTAGCTTCAGCCAGGAGCTTACTTCTGGTGTGACCAATGCTTTTGCAGGGAAGTGAAATGATCAGTCTGAGAATGTCTGGATTGTCTGTAGCACTTTGGAGTCCCAGGTCAGCACCAGGATGAGAGGGTAGGCTTTGTACCTCTGCTATGCTGAGATTGATAAGGGACAGATCGGCCAGGCAAGCAGGTTAAAGCAATCCCAGGGCTGCACTAACTTGCACCCCCTGCTGCCTTAGCCCTAATGGACATTATGGTAGCTGGGAATCATCAGGGTGCAGGACTGTCTCAACCATGCCTTCCCCTGCCTTTGATCTGCCTGAGATGCCTCCTGTGCCAGAGGATCCAAAGCTGTGGTGCTGTCTCTGTGTCTCTCATGGGGGCCTGCTGTACCAGAGCAGTTTACTTGGGGGCCTTGCAGCCACTTTGCCCAGTGTACATGCAGTTGTGCACGGAGCACAGAGGAGACTTTCTAGCACCCCATGGACCTCTTCGGAGGGAAAATGGTACACTTCATTGCTGAGCTCCGTGGCTGAGGCTCCCTTTATTTTGAAATGCAGGGAAATTCAAAGATAAATGTCACAAAGCCAGTTAAGGGCATGAAGGGACCCAACTCCACTGCACATCCCCAGTAAGTACAATGCAAAGCCATGTATCACATCACAGTCTCACAAATGCACACCCACAAACACAGTTTGTTCCTGGCAAACCAGCCCTTCTCAACCCCAGTCCCAGGGACACACCCAGACCTTTGCTTCTTTGTTTACTGTTTTTCTATCCCATTAGAAATCTAAGCAAGAGATTGAAGAAGAGGGACAAGCACTGTCCCAGAACGAGGGGATTTGTGGCAATGTCAAGCTGTGCTGCCTGCAACCCCTGCTGGAAGTGACAATCCGAGAAGCTGAAGCTCAGCCCTTTGAGGTGCTCATGCAGTTCCTGTACACGGATAAAATAAAATACCCACGCAAAGGTAGGACAGCAGGAGGAGGACTCTGCAAACCAAACCTGGCCCACAGGGGCTTTTTTAAAAAAAATATGAAAATTGAATATTAGCAATTTGTGAGCAAATCTTTATATTTATCACTGATGCAACCGCTGCTGGAATTCTGTGTCCAGTTCTGTTGTCCACAGCTCAAGAAGGATATTGAAAAATCGAAGAGGGTTCAGAGAAGAGCCACAAGAATTATTAAAAAGCAACAGAGAGTCCTGTGGCACCTTTAAGACTAACAGATGTATTGGAGCATAAGCTTTCGTGGGTGAATGCCCACTTCATCGGATGCACGGGCATTCACCCACGAAAGCTTATGCTCCAATACATCTGTTAGTGTT